>NW_024871402.1:422500-494550 GCF_019054845.1 Dipodomys spectabilis | reverse complement strand
CTCACCCACAACCACCACACCCTCACACCACCACCACCACACCCTCTCACACCACCAGCACCACACCCTCACACCACCACCACACCCTCACACCACCACCACTACACCCTCACACCACCACCACCACCCTCACACCACCACCACTACACCCTCACACCACCACCACACCCTCACACCACCACCACCACACCCTCACACCACCACCACACCCTCACACCACCACCACCATACCCTCACACCACCACCACACCCTCACACCACCACCACACCCTCACACCACCACCACCACACCCTCACACCACCACCACACCCTCACCACCACCACCCTCACACCACCACACCCTCACACACCACCACACCCTCACACCACCACCACCATACCCTCACACCACCACCACACCCTCACACCACCACCACACCCTCACACCACCACCACACCCTCACACCACCACCACACCCTCACACCACCACCACACCCTCACACCACCACCACACCTCACACACCACCACCACACCCTCACACCACCACCACACCCTCACACACCACCACCACCACACCCTCACACCACCACCACCACACCCTCACACCACCACCACCACACCCTCACACCACCACCACCACACCCTCACACCACCACCACACCCTCACACCACCACCACACCCTCACACCACCACCACCATACCCTCACACCACCACCACACCCTCACACCACCACCACACCCTCACACCACCACCACACCCTCACACCACCACCACACCCTCACACCACCACCACACCCTCACACCACCACCACCACCACACCCTCACACCACCACCACCACACCCTCACACCACCACCACACCTCACACCACCACCACCACACCTCACACCCACCACCACCACACCCTCACACCACCACCACCACACCCTCACACCACCACCACCACACCCTCACACCACCACCACCACACCCTCACCCCACCACCACCACACCCTCACACCACCACCACACCCTCACACCACCACCACACCCCTCACACCACCACCACACCCTCACACCACCACCACACCCTCACACCACCACCACACCCTCACCCCACCACCACCACACCCTCACACCACCACCACACCCTCACACCACCACCACCACACCCTCACCCACCACCACCACACCCTCACCCCACCACCACACCCTCACACCACCACCACCACACCCTCACACCACCACCACCACACCCTCACCCCACCACCACACCCTCACCCCACCACCACCACACCCTCACACCACCACACACCCTCACACCACCACCACACCCTCACACCACCACCACACCCTCACCCCACCACCACCACACCCTCACACCACCACCACAACCCTCACACCACCACCACACCCTCACACCACCACCACACCCTCACACCACCACCACACCCTCACACCACCACCACACCCTCACACCACCACCCACACCCTCACACCACCACCACCACACCCTCACACCACCACCACCACACCCTCACACCACCACCACACCCTCACCCCACCACCACCACACCCTCACACCACCACCACACCCTCACACCACCACCACCACACCCTCACACCACCACCACCACACCCTCACACCACCACCACACCCTCACACCACCACCACCACACCCTCACACCACCACCACACCCTCACACCACCACCACACCCTCACACCACCACCACACCCTCACACCACCACCACCACACCCTCACACCACCACCACACCCTCACACCACCACCACACCCTCACACCACCACCACCACACCCTCACACCACCAGCACCAAACCCTCACACCACCACCACACACCCTCACACCACCACCACACCCTCACACCACCACCACACCCTCACACCACCCACCACACCCTCACACCACCACCACACCCTCACACCACCACCACACCCTCACACCACCACCACACCCTCACACCACCACCACCACCACACCCTCACCACCACCACCACACCCTCACACCACCACCACACCCTCACACCACCACCACCACACCCTCACACCACCACCACACCCTCACACCACCACCACACCCTCACACCACCACCACCACACCCTCACACCACCAGCACCAAACCCTCACACCACCACCACACCCTCACACCACCACCACACCCTCACACCACCACCACACCCTCACACCACCACCACACCCTCACACCACCACCACACCCTCACACCACCACCACCACCACACCCTCACACCACCACCACCATACCCTCACACCACCACCACACCCTCACACCACCACCACCACCACACCCTCACACCACCACCACACCCTCACACCACCACCACACCCTCACACCACCACCACACCCTCACACCACCACCACACCCTCACCCCACCACCACCACACCCTCACACCACCACCACCACACCCTCACACCACCACCACACCCTCACACCACCAACCACCACACCCTCACACCACCACCACACCCTCACACCACCACCACACCCTCACACCACCACCACACCCTCACACCACCACCACCACACCCTCACACCCACCACCACTACACCCTCACACCACCACCACCACACCCTCACACCACCACCACACCCTCACACCACCACCACACCCTCACACCACCACCACACCCTCACACCACCACCACACCCTCACACCACCACCACCACACCCTCACACCACCACCACCACACCCTCACACCACCACCACACCCTCACACCACCACCACACCCTCACCCCACAACCACCACACCCTCACACCACCACCACCACACCCTCACACCACCAGCACCACACCCTCACACCACCACCACACCCTCACACCACCACCACTACACCCTCACACCACCACCACCACACCCTCACACCACCACCACTACACCCTCACACCACCACCACACCCTCACACCACCACCACCACACCCTCACACCACCACCACACCCTCACACCACCACCACAACCCTCACACCACCACCACACACCCTCACACCACCACCACACCCTCACACCACCACCACACACCCTCACACCACCACCACACCCTCACACCACCACCACACCCTCACACCACCACCACACCCTCAACACCACCCACACCCACACCACCACCACACCCTCACACCACCACCACACCCTCACACCACCACCACACACCCTCACACCACCACCACACCCTCACACCACACCACCACACCCTCACACCACCACCACACCCTCACACCACCAGCACACACCCTCACACCACCACCACCACACCCTCACACCACCACCACTACACCCTCACACCACCACCACCACACCCTCACACCACCACCACACCCTCACACCACCACCACACCCTCACACCACCACCACCACACCCTCACACCACCACCACCACACCCTCACACCACCACCACCACACCCTCACACCACCACCACACCCTCACACCACCACCACACCCTCACACCACCACCACCACACCCTCACACCACCACCACACCCTCACACCACCCCACACCTCACACCACCACACCACCACCACCACACCCTCACACCACCACCACCATACCCTCACACCACCACCACACCCTCACACCACCACCACACCCTCACACCACCACCACCACACCCTCACACCACCACCACACCCTCACACCACCACCACCACACCCTCACACCACCACCACACCCTCACACCACCACCACCACACCCTCACACCACCACCACACCCCTCACACCACCACCACACCCTCACACCACCACCACCACACCCTCACACCACCACCACACCCTCACACCACCACCACCACCACACCTCACACCACCACCACACCCTCACACCACCACCTACCCTCACACCACCACCACACCCTCACACCACCACCACCACCACACCACCACCACCACACCCTCACACCACCACCACCATACCCTCACACCACCACCACACCCTCACACCACCACCACCACCACACCCTCACACCACCACCACACCCTCACACCACCACCACACCCTCACACCACCACCACCATACCCTCACACCACCACCACACCCTCACACCACCACCACCATACCCTCACACCACCACCACACCCTCACACCACCACCACCACCACACCCTCACACCACCACCACACCCTCACCACCACCACCACACCCTCACACCACCACCACCACACCCTCACACCACCACCACCACACCCTCACCCACCACCCACCCTCCACCACACCCTCACACCACCACCACCACCCTCACACCACCACCCACACCCACACACCACCACCACACCCTCACACCACCACCACACCCTCACACCACCACCACCACACCCTCACACCACCACCCACACCCTCACACTACCACCACCACACCCTCACACCACCACCACACCCTCACACCCACCACCCCACACCACCACACACCTCACCCCTCACACCTCCACCACCACCAACCCTCACACCACCACCACCACCCTCACACCACCACCACACCCTCACACCACCACCACCACACCCTCACACCACCACCACCACCCTCACACCCACCACCACACCCTCACACCACCACCCACCACCACCACCCACACCACCCTCCACCACCACCCCTCACACCACCACCACACCCTCACACCACCACCACACCCCTCACACCACCACCCACAACCCTCACACCACCACCACACCCTCACACCACCACCACACCTCACCCTCACACCACCACCACCACACACCACCCCACCCTCACCACACCACACCCTCACACCACCACCACACCCTCACACCACCACCACACCCTCACACCACCACCACACCCTCACACCACCACCACACCCTCACACCACCACCACCACACCCTCACACTACCACCACCACACCCTCACACCACCACCACACCCTCACACCACCACCACCACACCCTCACACCCTCCACCACACCCTCACACCACCACACACCCTCACACCACCACCACACCCTCACCACCACCACCACACCTCACACCACCACCACCATACCCTCACACCACCACCACACCCTCACACCACCACCACCATACCCTCACACCACCACCATACCCTCACACCACCACCACACCCTCACACCACCACACACCTCACCACACCACCACACCCACACCTCACCACACCTCACACCACCACCACACCACACCCTCACACCACCACCACCATACCCTCACACCACCACCACACCCTCGCACCACCACCACCACACCCTCACACCACCACCACACCCTCACACCACCACCACACCCTCACACCACCACCACACCCTCACACCACCACCACCACACCCTCACACCACCACCACCACACCCTCACACCACCACCATACCCTCACACCACCACCACACCATCACCCCACCACCACCACACCCTCACACCACCACCACCACCCCCTCACACCACCAGCACACCCTCACACCACCACCACACCCTCACACCACCACCACCACCCTCACACCACCACCACCACACCTCACACCACCACCACACCCTCACACCACCACCACCACCCTCACACACCACCACCATACCCTCACACCACCCCACCATACCCTCACACCACCACCACCACACCCTCACCACCCACCACCACACCCTCAACCCACCACCACCACACCCTCACACCACCACCACCACACCCTCACACCACCACCACACCCTCACACCACCACCACACCCTCACACCACCACCACACCCTCACACCACCACCACACCCTCACACCACCACCACACCTCACACCACCACCACCACACCCTCACACCACCACCACACCCTCACACCACCACCATACCCTCACCCCACCACCACCACACCCTCGCACCACCACCACCATACCCTCACACCACCACCACACCCTCACACCACCACCACCACACCCTCACACCACCACCACCACACCCTCACACCACCACCACACCCTCACACCACCACCACCACACCCTCACACCACCACCACACCCTCACACCACCACCACCACACCCTCACACCACCACCACCACACCCTCACACCACCACCACACCCTCACACCACCAGCACCATACCCTCACACCACCACCACACCCTCACACCACCACCACACCCTCACACCACCAACACCATACCCTCACACCACCACCACCACACCCTCACACCACCACCATACCCTCACACCACCACCACACCCTCACACCCCACACCCTCACACCCACCACCATACCCTCACACCACCACCACCACACCCTCACACCACCACCACCACACCCTCACACCACCACCACACCCTCACACCACCACCCACACACACCCTCACACCACCACCCACCACACCCTCACACCACCACCACCACACCCTCACACCACCACCACACCCTCACACCACCACCACCACACCCTCACACCACCACCACACCCTCACACCACCAGCACCATACCCTCACACCACCACCCACACCCTCACACCACCACCACCATACCCTCACACCACCACCATACCCTCACACCACTACACCCTCACACCACCACCATACCCTCTCACACCACCACCACCATACCCTCACACCACCACCATACCCTCACACCACCACCCACACCCTCACACCACCACCACACCCTCACACCACCACCACACCCACACAACCCACCACCACCACACCCTCACACCCCACC
Organism: Dipodomys spectabilis; assembly: GCF_019054845.1. NCBI lineage: Eukaryota > Metazoa > Chordata > Mammalia > Rodentia > Heteromyidae > Dipodomys > Dipodomys spectabilis. The sequence goes on along the minus strand of NW_024871402.1, from coordinate 487,885 downwards.
ACCACACCCTCACACCACACCACCACCCTCACACCACCACCACACCCACACCACCACCACCACACCACACACCACTACCACTACCCTCACACCACCCACCACACCCTCACACCACCACCACCACACCCTCACCCCACCACCACCACACCCTCACACCACCACCACAACCCTCACACCCACCACCACCACACCTCACCACACACCACCACACACCCTCCACACCACCACCACACCCTCACACCACCACCACACCCTCACACCACCACCACACCCTCACACCACCACCACACCCTCACACCACCACCACCACACCCTCACACCACCACCACCATACCCTCACACCACCACCACACCCTCACACCACCACCACCAAACCCTCACACCACCACCACACCCTCACACCACCACCACCACACCCTCACACCACCACCACCCTCACACCCTCACACCACCACCACCACCCTCACACCACCACCACCACACCCTCACACCACCACCACCACACCCTCACACCACCACCACACCCTCACACCACCACCACCACACCCTCCACCACCACCACCACACCCTCACACCACCACCACACCCTCACACCACCACCACCACCCTCACACCACCACCACACCCTCACACCACCACCACCATACCCTCACACCACCACCACACCCTCACACCACCACCACCATACCCTCACACCACCACCACACCCTCACACCACCACCACCATACCCTCACACCACCACCACACCCTCACACCACCACCACACCTCACACCACACCACACCCTCACACCACCACCACACCCTCACCACCACACACCTCACACACCACCACCATACCCTCACACCACCACCACACCCTCCACCACCACCACCATACCCTCACCACCACCACCATACCCTCACACCACCACCACACCCTCACACCACCACCACACCCTCACACCACCACCACCACACCCTCACACCACCACCACACCCTCACACCACCACCACACCCTCACACCACCACCACACCCTCACACCACCACCACACCATCACCCCACCACCACCACACCCTCACACCACCACCACACCCTCACCCCACCACCACCACACCCTCACCCCACCACCACCACACCCTCACACCACCACCACCACACCCTCACACCACCACCACACCCTCACACCACCACCACCACACCCTCACACCACCACCACACCCTCACACCACCACCACACCCTCACACCACCACCACCACACCCTCACACCACCACCACCACACCCTCACACCACCACCACCACACCCTCACACCACCACCACCACACCCTCACACCACCACCACACCCTCACACCACCACCACACCCTCACACCACCACCACCACACCCTCACACCACCACCACACCCTCACACCACCACCACCACACCCTCACACCACCACCACCCACCCTCACTCCACCACCACCATACCCTCACAACCACCACCACACCCTCACACCACCACCACCACCACACCCTCACACCACCACCACCACACCCCTCACACCACCACCACACCCTCACACCACCACCACACCCTCACACCACCACCACCACACCCTCACACCACCACCACCACACCCTCACACCACCACCACCATACACCCTCACACCACCACCCACACCCTCACACCACCACCACCACACCCTCACACCACCACCACACACCCTCACACCACCACCACCACCCTCACCCACCACACCTCCACCCACACCCTCACACCACCACACACCCTCACACCACCACCACCACACCCTCACACCCACCACCACCATACCCTCACACCACCACCACACCTCACACCACCACCACCATACCCTCACACCACCACCACACCCTCACACCACCACCACACCCTCACACCACCACCACACCCTCACCACCACCAACACCACCACCACCACCCACACCACCACCACACCCTCACACCACCACCACCCTCACACCACCACCCTCACCACCACCACCACTACCCTCACACCACCACCACCATACCCTCACACCACCACCATACCCTCACACCACCACCACACCCTCACACCACCACCACACCCTCACACCACCACCACACACCTCACACCACCACCACACCCTCACACCACCACCACCATACCCTCACACCACCACCACACCCTCACACCACCACCACCATACCCTCACACCACCACCACACCCTCACACCACCACCACACCCTCACACCACCACCACACCCTCACACCACCACCACCACACCCTCACACCACCACCACACCCTCACACACCACCACACCCTCACACCACCACCACACCCTCACACCACCACCACACCATCACCCCACCACCACCACACCCTCACACCACCACCACACCCTCACCCCACCACCACCACACCCTCACCCCACCACCACCCACACCCTCACACCACCACCACCACACCCCTCACACCACCACCACCACACCCTCACACCACCACCACACCCTCACACCACCACCACCACACCCTCACACCACCACCACACCCTCACACCACCACCACACCCTCGCACCACCACCACCACACCCTCACACCACCACCACCACACCCTCACACCACCACCACCACCACACCCTCACACCACCACCACCACCACACCCTCACACCACCACCATACCCTCACCCCACCACCACCACACCCTCGCACCACCACCACCATACCCTCACACCACCACCACACCCTCACACCACCACCACCATACCCTCACACCACCACCACCACACCCTCACACCACCACCACACCCTCACACCACCACCACCACCACACCCTCACACCACCACCACCACACCCTCACACCACCACCACACCCTCACACCACCACCACCACACCCTCACACCACCACCACACCCTCACACCACCACCACCACACCCTCACACCACCAGCACCATACCCTCACACCACCACCACACCCTCACACCACCACCACACCCTCACACCACCAACACTATACCCTCACACCACCACCACCACACCCTCACACCACCACCATACCCTCACACCACCACCACACCCTCACACCACCACCACACCCTCACACCACCACCATACCCTCACACCACCACCACCACACCCTCACACCACCACCACCACACCCTCACACCACCACCACACCCTCACACCACCACCACCACACCCTCACACCACCACCACACCCCTCACACCACCACCACACCCTCGCACCACCACCACCACACCCTCACACCACCACCACACCCTCACACCACCACCACCATACCCTCACACCACCACCACCACACCCTCACACCACCACCACCATACGCTCACACCACCACCACACCCTCACACCACCACCACCACACCCTCACACCACCACCACACCCTCACACCACCACCACACCCTCACACCACCACCACCACACCCTCACACCACCACCACACCCTCACACCACCACCACACCCTCACACCACCACCATACCCTCACACCACCACCACCACACCCTCACACCACCCACCACACCCTCACACCACCACCATACCCTCACACCACCACCACACCCTCACACCACCCACCACCACACCCTCACACCACCACCACACCCTCACACCACCACCACACGCTCACACCACCACCACACCCTCACACCACCACCACCATACCCTCACACCACCACCATACCCTCACACCACCACTACACCCTCACACCACCAGCACCATACCCTCACACCACCACCACCATACCCTCACACCACCACCATACCCTCACACCACCACCACACCCTCACACCACCACCACACCCTCACACCACCACCACCATACCCTCACACCACCACCACCACACCCTCACACCCACCACCACCACACCCTCACACCACCACCACCACACCCTCACACCACCACCACACCCTCACACCACCACCACCACACCCTCACACCACCACCACCATACCCTCACACCACCACCACACCCTCACACCACCACCACACCCTCACCCCACACCACCACCACACCCTCACACCACCACCACCACCCTCACACCACCACCACCACACCCTCACACCACCCACCACATCCTCACACCACCACCACCACACCCTCACACCACCACCACACCCTCACACCACCACCACACCTCACCCACCACCACCCTCACTCCACCACCATACCCTCACACCCCACCACCCACCCTATCACCCCACCACCACCATACCCCTCACACCACCACCATACCCTCACACCACCACCACACCCTCACACCACCACCACACCCTCACACCACCACCATACCCTCACACCACCACCACACCCTCACACCACCACCACCACACCCTCACACCACCACCACCACACCCTCACACCACCACCACCACACCCTCACACCACCACCACACCCTCACACCACCACCACCACACCCTCACACCACCACCACCATACCCTCACACCACCACCACACACCCACACCACCACCACCACCCACCCCACCCCCCACCACCCCTCACACCACCACCACCATACCCTCACACCCACCACCCACACCCTCACACCACCACCACCACCCACCCCTCACACCACCACCACACCCTCACCACCACCACCACACCCTCACACCACCACCCACACCCTCACACCACCACCACCACCCTCACACCACCACCATACCCTCACACCACCACCACACCCTCACACCACCACCACACCCTCACACCACCACCACACCCTCACACCACCACCACCACCACACCCTCACACCCCACCACCATACCCTCACACCACCACCACACCCTCACACCACCACCACCACCACACCCTCACACCACCACCACACCCTCACACCACCACCACACCCTCACACCACCACCACCACACCCTCACACCACCACCACACCCTCACACCACCACCACACCCTCACACCACCACCACACCCTCACACCACCACCACACCCTCACACCACCACCACACCCTCACACCACCACCACACCCTCACACCACCACCACACCCTCACACCACCACCCACCATACCCTCACACCACCACCACCATACCCTCACACCACCACCACCACACCCTCACACCACCACCACCACACCCTCACACCACCACCACACCCTCACACCACCACCACCACACCCTCACACCACCACCACCATACCCTCACACCACCACCACAACCCCTCGCACCACCACCACCACCACCCTCACACCACCACCACCACCCTCGCACCACCACCACCACACCCTCACACCACCACCACACCCTCACACCACCACCACCATACCCTCACACCACCACCACACCCTCACACCACCACCACCACACCCTCACACCACCACCACACCCTCACCCCACCACCACCACCCACACCCCTCACCCCACCACCACACCCTCACACCACCACCACACCCCTCACACCACCACCACACCCTCACACCACCCACCACCACACCCTCACACCACCACCACACCCTCACACCACCACCACACCCTCACCCCACCCACCACACCCCCACCACCACCACACCCACACCCACCACCACCACACCCTCACACCACCACCACCACACCCTCACACCACCACCACACCCCCTCACACCACCACCACACCCTCACACCACCACCACACCCTCACACCACCACCACACCCTCACACCACCACCACACCATCACCCCCACCACCACCACACCCTCACACCACCACCACACCCTCACCCCCACCACCACCCACACCCTCACACCACCACCACACCCTCACCCCACCCACCACCACACCCTCACACCACCACCACCACACCCTCACACCACCACCACACCCCTCACACCACCACCACACCCTCACACCACCACCACCACACCCTCACACCACCACCACACACCCTCACACCACCACCACACCCTCACACCCACCACCACCACACCCCTCACACCACCACCACACCCTCACACCACCACCACACCCTCACACCACCACCACCACACCCTCACACCACCACCACACCCTCACACCACCACCACCACACCCTCACACCACCACCACCACACCCTCACACCACCACCACACCCTCACACCACCACCACACCCCTCACACCACCACCACCATACCCTCACACCACCACCACCACACCCTCACACCACCACCACACCCTCACACCACCACCACACCCTCACACCACCACCACACCCTCACACCACCACCACAACCCTCACCCCACCACCACCACACCCTCACACCACCACCACACCCTCACCCCACCACCACACCCTCACACCACCACCACCATACCCTCACACCACCACCACACCCTCACACCACCACCACACCCCTCACACCACCACCACCACACCCTCACACCACCACCACACCCTCACACCACCACCACACCCCACCACCCCACCACACCCTCACACCACCACCACACCCTCACACCACCACCACACCCTCACACCACCACCACACCCTCACACCACCACCACACCCTCACACCACCACCACACCCTCACACCACCACCACCACACCCTCACACCACCACCACCACACCCTCACACCACCACCACACCCTCACACCACCACCACCACACCCTCACACCACCACCACCACACCCTCACACCACCACCACACCCTCACCCCACCACCACCACACCCTCACACCACCACCACCACCCTCACCCCCACCACCACCACACCCTCACACCACCACCACACCCTCACACCACCACCATACCCTCACACCACCACCACCATACCCTCACACCACCACCACACCCTCACACCACCACCACCACACCCTCACACCACCACCACACCCTCACACCACCACCACCACACCCTCACACCACCACCACACCCTCACACCACCACCACACCCTCACCCCACCACCACCACACCCTCCACACCACCACCACACCCTCACACCACCACCACACCCTCACACCACCACCACACCATCACCCCACCACCACACCCCTCACACCACCACCACCATACCCTCACACCACCACCACACCCTCACACCACCACCACCACACCCTCACACCACCACCACCACACCCTCACCCCACCACCACACCCTCACACCACCACCACCATACCCTCACACCACCACCACACCCTCACACCACCACCACACCCTCACACCACCACCACACCCTCACACCACCACCACACCCTCACACCACCACCACCACACCCTCACACCCACCACCACCACACCCTCACACCACCACCACCACACCCTCACACCACCACCACACCCTCACACCACCACCACCACACCCTCACACCACCACCACCACACCCTCACACCACCACCACCATACCCTCACACCACCACCACACCCTCACACCACCACCACACCCTCACACCACCACCACACCCTCACACCACCACCACCACACCCTCACACCACCACCGCCACACCCTCACACCACCACCACCACACCCTCACACCACCACCACACCCTCACACCACCACCACACCCTCACACCACCACCACCATACCCTCACACCACCACCACACCCTCACCCCACCACCACACCCTCACACCACCACCACCACACCCTCACACCACCACCACACCCTCACACCACCACCACACCCTCACACCACCACCACACCATCACCCCACCACCACACCCTCACCCCACCACCACACCCTCACACCACCACCACACCCTCACACCACCACCACACCCTCACACCACCACCACCACACCCTCACACCACCACCACCACACCCTCACACCACCACCACCACACCCCTCACACCACCACCACACCCTCACACCACCACCACACCCTCACACCACCACCACACCCTCACACCACCAACACACACCCTCACACCCCACACCCACCACCACCACCATCACCCCACCACCACACCCTCGCACCACCACGGTGCCCTCACACCACCACGGTGCCCTCATACCACCACCACACCCTCGTACCAACATGGCGCCCTCACCCACCACCACACCCTCGTACCACCACGGTGCCCTCGCACCACCATGGCGCCCTGTACTGCTGTGGCCCTCTTGGAAGCCATCCCGGTAGACACCGACAGCTGTACATCCCGGCCTGTTCCCACGGACTTTGCCCCTTTCCTTGCATGTGTGCCCACATCCTGGGATGCGCTCCTGCCCCTGGTGCCATCAGTGGGTCTCAGTGCCACCAGCAGGCGCCCCAGGGCTGGGGACGCAGAGCAGCCTGGCAGGAAGGGAGCAACGGCGGTGCTCACAGAAGCTCCTTGGCTGCTGTAATTCCCCCATCATAGATGTAATCTGATGGATTTTTGTGGGCCTAGATGTCTCCTCAGGGCCTGAACAGTGGCTTTCACTTTTAACAAAAAGTCAATTTATTGATCCACGTTCCACATGCCTAAGACAGAAGAGAGAACATTTTGTGTGTGGAAATGAGACTTGGGCCTGGAGGTGGGAATGAGGGTGAAGAGCCCCAGGGGAGGGGCGCATGGTGGGGGGAGGGGCGCATGGTGGGGGAGGGGCGCATGGTGGGGGCCGGACCCTCCTGTTGGGTGCCGGGGACATCCGGAGGAAAGTGAGCCTCCTCCCAGGCCAGGCCCCCTTCTCCACTCTGCACAGCGCTGCTGCTGGTCTTGGCTGTGCTAACGAGAGAGCCTGCAGAGCCCCGGCGAGCTGTCCTCCCGGGCCGCCAAGCCATTCCTGTGGAAGGAGCACATCTGTGGCCATTCCATCTAAACACGATTCTCCAGGAGCTAGGTCATGTGTGACATTTCTGCTTCCCAGTGACAGGTGTGGTATTTTCACTGTACCGACCTGTTTCCCCGAGGCCTTGGGCATCTGTGCCAGGAGCTGTCAGTGCCAGGACTCAGGGTTTGTGACAAGGGCCTCGCTGCAGCTGTGGCTCACCTTCTCGGGGAGGTGCTGCATGCTGCGTGCCACACGCGACACTTGATCCTCTGCGGTCACTTCCCAGGGGCTGCCGCCCTGTGAGACAGCAGGGGGTGAGCAAGTCCAAGCTTTACCGCCCTTGCAGTCTAGAGAGGGAAACTCCTGTGCCATGTGTTGGGGGTAAACTGAGGCCTGTGACAGTTGTTGAGCTGGACAGCAGGCCCCACTGCTGGTTGGGCTTGTCGCCAAAGCTCAGATGCGTAAGTACTCTAGTGTAAGAAGCCCATCTGTTTCAGAAGAGGATGGATTGGACATTAGTCATCAGTTTCTTGGCGTACCGGAGAGGCCCTGAGCCAGACAGCCTGGGCATTGCTCACTGCTCACTGCTATTCACCGAGAGTTGTCCCAAGAGCTCTGTTCTGCATGCTGCAGGCACAGTGGGGACCGGTCCCCTGGTCTCCCGGAACATGCATGCCGAGGGTACACTAGAGCAAGGGATATCTCTCCTAGCACTCTGGGCTCCCTGGCGCCACTCCCTTCCCTCCTCCTGGTGCCTGGGACCGCTCTTCATAGGTTATACTGGGCGACTGGACTGGGTGGGAGTGGCCCCAAGGCTAGCTGCCATGACACAGCAGGTGGAGCCCGCCCTGTGAGCAGGAAGGGTACCTCACACATCACAGGTGGCCTGGGCCTCTCTGTAGTCTTGCGTGGAGAGGGTGCTGCCTTGCTGAATCTCTGGCTATAATGGTCCTAGGAGATGACCAGTAGCCCCGAGCCTCATGGAGCGTCTAAAGTGGACGGACCCCTTGGCAAAAGAGCCACAGACTGGGCAGCTGAAGAAGCCTGAGGGGAAGGAATTGTCACTCGCAGACACTGACCACTGTAGGAGCTCTAGAGCCTTTAGTTCAGAAGCTTGCTGATTGGCTGATTTGAGTCATATGACCTCCCCCACCACAGGGATAGTGTGGCAACATGATTGGCTGTCCTGATGAGACTGTTTCCAATGAGAAAAGAGCAGGACCACCAGTTTCCTAGAGCACAAGAAGGGAGATAGCTGGCAGGAGAGGCATGGATGTTCTGTTTACAGAGCAGAGCTGCCTGCGAAGGTGGCTCTGGGGTCCAGGTGGGCACTGACACTGGCCTGGGGTAGGGACATCTGCATACTCTCTGTTCCTGCCATTGACAAAACGGGTATCATCATGGCCATCATTGGATGGGGTGTGAGACCATCTGTCCCACCAATGTCAAGAGGCCACAAGTGGCAGGAGAGAGAAACGCATGCTAGCAGACATCCTGTGGGAAGGGTGGCTGGCCAGCCAGCAGTGGTTCAGCAAGGACTCGTCTGGCGTCTGCTCTGATCCCTGTCCTCTGAGAGCCCACTCAGAATGCTGCGACCAGCCATATCATCTCATTGCAGATGTGAGTTCTGGTAGAATATGCCAGGGAGCCTCAGGGCCTTTCCAGTATCTCTATGGGTACTGGAAGGATCTTCACTGTCTCTGTACCCACCAAATCCCCCCCTTCCCGCCCATCTTTGCAAACAGTTCCAACATGACCGGGCCTGGACAGGCCTCTTTTGGTGTCCTGGGTAACCTTCAGGGTCTGGTGCTATGTGAGCCTGTGTGTCTTTCTGGAATTCCTGTACCCAACAATGCTGAGGGGACAGGACTGGGGACACGTTCCTCCCGGAGCTCCCTCCAGGCCTGCAGAGGACTCTGGGTCTCACTCCCAGCAGACACTGGCACCCAAGGCCAGTCCTGCTGTCCACCCTGCTCACACACTTGCCTGAGTGACCATTGCTGTCTCTTGCAGGTTGACAGCAAAGGCTGTGGTTGTGCTGCTGCCCATCCTAGGGACCTCATGGGTGTTTGGGGTCCTCGCTGTCAATGACCGGGCTTTGGTCTTCCAGTACATGTTTGCCATCCTTAACTCCCTGCAGGTAAGAGCCTGCTGACTGCCAGGCCAGGCCACAGGCTGCTGATCGTAGGGGAGTGTGAGTGTGTTGAGCAGGTTACCCCAGGGGCAGGAGGGAAACCATCCATGGTTCTCTCTACCCCCTCTTGAGCCTGTGGTGCAGCGTGTCCCCAAGGCCTGGGGATGGGGCTGTCCAGCAGGCATGCTTCATAGGGGTTCTGGAAAAGCAGCCCCTGGGGGCAATGACTGCAGGATGGCTGCCCCTTGGTGGGAGGGGCGTTGGCCTGAAGGGCAGGGGGCCTAGTAGTAGACACCCCAGGTTGTGTCTTGGGTAGAAAGGCAGATGGGGGCCATCTTGGAAAGCAGAGATCTGGAGTGCCACCAGCTTGGCCCTCACCCCCACAGGCCCACAGAGGAAGGGTGATGTAAGTCCACCATCCACCCCGAGGCACAGCCTCCTCTCCGCTCTCCTTGTGTCTCTACACAGGCAGTGGTGTCTGGCTCTCCCTTGGGAGTGAGCAGCCCTGCACCGTGTTCCTTGGGTTGATTGCTGTGAAGTGTGACAGGCTAGTCCTCCCAGTCCTGACCCACGCTGGCTGCCCCGCCCACCCCGTTTGTCCTTTTCCTTTCCCCCTTCAGGACCTAGGCCCCTGGCAGGACGCAGCTAGTGGGGCACAAAGCGAGCGAGCTCCCTGAAGGGTTGGGCGGGGCCTCGTTAGCAGTCTGCAGCTGCTCTTGTATCTGTTAGGTTGTTACCGTAAGCCCGGCCTGTGAGGAGAGTGGGCAGTGTTGGATGTTGAGGCTCCACTAGGCAGGACTCTGATGTCCTGAGCATCTAATCTCCATCCCAGTCTTGAGCCTCTCTGGGGATCCACCTGTCCCTGTGCTTACGCCTCAGTGGAGCAGCAGCCTCAAGTCCCCTGAGCCCCCAGCTGGGCCTGAACCCCCCACAGTGGGCCCTGAGTGCCCCTGAACCCCCAGCAGGGCCCTGAGTGTCTCTGAACACGCCCCCCCCCCCCCCGCGGGGCCCTGAGTGCCCCTGAACCCCCAGCAGGGCCTTGAGTGTCTCTGAACATCCCCTTCTCCTGACCCCTCCCCTTCCCCCCCACCCCCCCGCCGTGGGGCACTAAAGCCCAGCTGGATTCGGGGTGGGATCCACAACACCCATCACAGCAAGCCCTTTCCCCAGCCAGCCAGTGCCACTCCCTGAAGAGCTTGAGACTGAACACAATGGCTCTAATGTCATTTTTCCCCTTCTAGGGCCTCTTCATCTTCCTCTTCCACTGCCTCCTGAATTCAGAGGTATGTCCATCCTACCCCCTGACACTGCAGAGTCATTCTCCTTTCTGGAAGGCAGAGTGGATACTGTCTCCCTAGGCACATTGCCCTGAGGAACTCGGAATTTCCTTTCTCCAACCTGTCCTGGGACTGCATCTGAGCAAGTTCCCCGAGCCATTTATGCTGGCCTCTGATAGTGGCCACTTCAGCATCTGAAGTTCACTCTAACAGCTCTTTTCTTCTGCTTCCAAGGTGAGAGCTGCCTTCCAGCACAAAACCAAGGTCTGGTCCCTCACAAGCAGCTCTGCCCGCAACGGCCATGTGAAGCCCTTCAGCTCAGACGTGGTGAGTGCAGCATGCTGCGGCTCCATCTTTGCTCTCTCTGGTTGGTGGTGTCTGTCCCCATGCCTGCCCCTGCCCCTTGCAGACCTCAGAGCTCTGCTGTGGCCTCCACCTAGAGCAGCGTGGCTTGGGACCACCCTCCAGCCTCCCTGACCTGCGTGGCACTGCAGGTGGGCCTCTCTATCCAGGGCCCAGGCTGTCCCCTCCTCCCCAGAGCTCCGCTCACAGCTTCCTGTCCTCCACACCCCTGCAGGGGCGGACAGAACCTGGCAGGCAACCCTCCCCCTGCCTTCTAGGTCCTTGCTCAGGGGCGACAATAGGTAAAAGTGTTCCCACCAGGCATCCATTTGCTGGAAGCCTTTGGCTGCCCCATTGGAAGGCACACCCAGGAGAGCAAAGACTCAGCTGGTTTTGTCCACTCCTCTGACCCACCACCATAGTGCCTGGCATAGTGGGCTCATGAAGGTAGCTCAGGTGAATGTACCTATGTTCAGACAGAACCTGGAGGGATGTGAAGGACGCTCTGGTCCACATCTTCTGGTGCTCATGTTCTCGTGGACACTCTGGTCCATGTCCTCTGGTGCTCATGTTTTCGTGGACACTCTGGTCCATATCCTCTGGTGCTCATGATGTCATGGACATTCTGGTCCATATCCTCTGGTGCTCATGATCTCATGGATGCTCTGGTCCATGTCCTCTGGTGCTCATGTTCTCGTGGACACTCTGGTCCATGTCCTCTGGTGCTCATGTTTTCGTGGACACTCTGGTCCATATCCTCTGGTGCTCATGATGTCATGGATGCTCTGGTCCATGTCCTCTGGTGCTCATGATCTCGTGGACACTCTGGTCCATGTCCTCTGGTGCTCATGATCTCGTGGACACTCTGGTCCACATCTTCTGGTGTTCATGTTCTCGTGGATGCTCTGGTCCATGTCCTCTGGTGCTCATGTTCTCGTGGACACTCTGGTCCGTGTCCTCTGGTGTTCATGTTCTCGTGGACACTCTGGTCCGTGTCCTCTGGTGTTCATGTTCTCGTGGATGCTCTGGTCCATGTCCTCTGGTGTTCATGTTCTCGTGGATGCTCTGGTCCATGTCCTCTGGTGTTCATGATCTCGTGGACACTCTGGTCCACATCTTCTGGTGTTCATGTTCTCGTGGACGCTCTGGTCCATGTCCTCTGGTGCTCATGTTCTCGTGGACACTCTGGTCCGTGTCCTCTGGTGTTCATGTTCTCGTGGATGCTCTGGTCCGTGTCCTCTGGTGCTCATGATCTCATGGATGCTCTGGTCCATGTCCTCTGGTGCTCATGTTCTCGTGGACACTCTGGTCCGTGTCCTCTGGTGTTCATGTTCTCGTGGATGCTCTGGTCCATGTCCTCTGGTGCTCATGATCTCATGGATGCTCTGGTCCATGTCCTCTGGTGCTCATGATCTCGTGGACGCTCTGGTCCATGTCCTCTGGTGCTCATGATCTCGTGGACGCTCTGGTCCATGTCCTCTGGTGCTCATGTTCTCGTGGACACTCTGGTCCGTGTCCTCTGGTGCTCATGTTCTCGTGGACACTCTGGTCCGTGTCCTCTGGTGCTCATGATCTCCTGGACACTCTGGTCCATGTCCTCTGGTGCTCATGATCTCATAGACACTCTGGTCCATGACCTCTGGTGCTCATGTTTTTGTGGATGCTCTGGTCCATGTCCTCTGGTGCTCATGTTCTCGCAGACAGTCCGGTCCGTGTCCTCTGGTGCTCATGTTCTCATGGACACTCTGGTCCATGTCCTCTGGTGCTCATGTTCTCGTGGACGCTCTGGTCCATGTCCTCTGGTGCTCATGATCTCATGGACACTCTGGTCCATGTCCTCTGGTGCTCATGATCTCGTGGACACTCTGGTCCATGTCCTTTGGTGCTCATGTTCTCGTGGACGCTCTGGTCCATGTCCTCTGGTGCTCATGATCTCGTGGATGCTCTGGTCCGTGTCCTCTGGTGCTCATGATCTCCTGGACACTCTGGTCCGTGTCCTCTGGTGCTCATGATCTCGTGGACACTCTGGTCCATGTCCTCTGGTGCTCATGTTCTCGTGGACGCTCTGGTCCATGTCCTCTGGTGCTCATGATCTCGTGGACGCTCTGGTCTGTGTCCTCTGGTGCTCATGATCTCGTGGATGCTCTGGTCCGTGTCCTCTGGTGCTCATGATCTCATGGACGCTCTGGTCTGTGTCCTCTGGTGCTCATGATCTCCTGGACACTCTGGTCCATGTCCTCTGGTGCTCATGATCTCATAGACACTCTGGTCCATGACCTCTGGTGCTCATGATCTCGTGGATGCTCTGGTCCATGTCCTCTGGTGCTCATGTTCTCGCAGACAGTCCGGTCCGTGTCCTCTGGTGCTCATGATCTCCTGGACACTCTGGTCCATGTCCTCTGGTGCTCATGATCTCATAGACACTCTGGTCCATGTCCTCTGGTGCTCATGATCTCGTGGATGCTCTGGTCCATGTCCTCTGGTGCTCATGTTCTCGCAGACAGTCCGGTCCGTGTCCTCTGGTGCTCATGTTCTCATGGACACTCTGGTCCATGTCCTCTGGTGCTCATGATCTCGTGGACGCTCTGGTCCATGTCCTCTGGTGCTCATGATCTCGTGGACGCTCTGGTCTGTGTCCTCTGGTGCTCATGTTCTCGTGGACAGTCTGGTCCATGTCCTCTGGTGCTCATGATCTCGTGGACACTCTGTTCCGTGTCCTCTGGTGCTCATGATCTCGTGGACACTCTGGTCCGTGTCCTCTGGTGCTCATGTTCTCGTGGACACTCTGGTCCATGTCCTCTGGTGCTCATGATCTCGTGGACGCTCTGGTCCGTGTCCTCTGGTGCTCATGATCTCGTGGACGCTCTGGTCCATGTCCTCTGGTGCTCATGTTCTCATGGACACTCTGGTCCGTGTCCTCTGGTGCTCATGTTCTCGTGGACACTCTGGTCTGTGTCCTCTGGTGCTCATGATCTCGTGGACACTCTGGTCCGTGTCCTCTGGTGCTCATGATCTCCTGGACACTCTGGTCCGTGTCCTCTGGTACTCATGATCTCGTGGATGCTCTGGTCCGTGTCCTCTGGTGCTCATGATCTCATGGACACTCTGGTCCGTGTCCTCTGGTGCTCATGATCTCATGGACGCTCTGGTCCATGTCCTCTGGTGCTCATGATCTCGTGGATGCTCTGGTCCATGTCCTCTGGTGCTCATGATCTCATGGACACTCTGGTCCATGTCCTCTGGTGCTCATGATCTCATGGACACTCTGGTCCATGTCCTCTGGTGCTCATGTTCTCGTGGACACTCTGGTCCGTGTCCTCTGGTGCTCATGATCTCGTGGATGCTCTGGTCCATGTCCTCTGGTGCTCATGTTCTCGTGGACACTCTGGTCCATGTCCTCTGGTGCTCATGTTCTCGTGGAAGCTCTGATCCGTGTCCTCTGGTGCTCATGATCTCATGGATGCTCTGGTCCATGTCCTCTGGTGCTCATGATCTCGTAGATGCTCTGGTCCATATCCTCTGGTGCTCATGATCTCATGGATGCTCTGGTCCATGTCCTCTGGTGCTCATGTTCTCATGGATGCTCTGATCCGTGTCCTCTGGTGCTCATGTTCTCGTGGACACTCTGGTCCGTGTCCTCTGGTGTTCATGATCTTGTGGACGCTCTGGTCTGTGTCCTCTGGTGCTCATGATCTCTTGGACACTCTGGTCTGTGTCCTCTGGTGTTCATGTTCTCGTGGACGCTCTGGTCTGTGTCCTCTAGTGCTCATGATCTCGTGGACACTCTGGTCTGTGTCCTCTGGTGCTCATGTTCTCGTGGACGCTCTGGTCCATGTCCTCTCGTGCTCATGATCTCGTGGACACTCTGATCCATGCCTCTTGTGCTCATGATCTTGTGGATGCTCTGGTCCGTGTCCTCTGGTGCTCATGTTCTCGTGGACAGTCTGGTCCATGTCCTCTGGTGCTCATGTTCTTGTGGACACTGTGTTCTGTGTCCTCAGGTGCTCTGTTGTCTTGTCTCAGGAAGGTTGTGGGACTTCAGGGTCTTTGCCTCACCAGGTAGGATCCCCACACAGCTTTGTGGGGCCATGTGGAGTTGCACCTCTTCCTTTCAGGAGCAGCCTTCAGCCTCATTCCCTTGTGGTTTGCAGATCAACAGGACACAGCCAGGCACAGCCTCCACCAAGCTTGGCCCTTGGGACAAGAGCAGCCATTCCGCCCCACGCGTGGACCAGTCTCTGTCAGCTGTGTGAGCAGGTGCTCACAGCCAGGCCAGTGTGCCACTCCTCCACGCAGAACAACGCAGACCTGTGCCTCCCCCCAGCTCCTTCCCCTCCCACTCCAGACCTGTGCCCCCCTGACCCCCAGCTGCTTCCCCTCCCACTCCAGACCTGTGCCCCCCGATCCCCAGCTGCTTCCCCTCCCACTCCAGACCTGTGCCCCCCTGACCCCCAGCTCCTTCCCCTCCCACTGCTCCATGTAGAACAACACAGACCTGTGCCCCAGCTCCTTCCCCTCCCACTCCAGACCTGTGCCCCCCTGACCCCCAGCTCCTTCCCCTCCCACTCCAGACCTGTGCCCCCCTGACCCCCAGCTCCTTCCCCTCCCACTCCAGACCTGTGCCCCCCTGACCCCCAGCTCCTTCCCCTCCCACTCCAGACCTGTGCCCCCCTGACCCCCAGCTCCTTCCCCTCCCACTCCAGACCTGTGCCCCCCAGCTCCTTCCCCTCCCACTCCAGACCTGTGCCCCCATGACCCCCAGCTCCTTCTCCTCCCACTCCAGACCTGTGCCCCCCTGACCCCCAGCTCCTTCCCCTCCCACTGCTCCATGTAGAACAACGCAGACCTGTGCCCCAGCTCCTTCCCCTCCCACTCCTCCCCCATGTCTGGGAGCCCGTGCCTAGCAGTCACACCCAGCTCTGACACTGGAGAGTTGTAAGCTGTGACCGCCCCTGCTGTGCTTCTGGTTTGTGTTTATTTGTGGTGCTGGGATGGAGCCCAGCCAGGCTTTTACTGGGCAAGTGCTCTCCCCTGAGGCCCACCAGCTGGATTCCCGATCATGCCCTGCAGCCCCCTCAGGCACCTCCGTGGGACAGAGGTCACAGGGACAGTGTGGCTGTGAGGTGGCTTTTCTCTGGGGTCTAAATGTGGCCAGCCCGGCCTGTGAGCCGCCCTCTGCCCTCCCTGCAGCCCGGCCGGCTCTGTGTGCAAGCGGCCTCTGCCTCGGCTTCTCGGTTTGCCCCAGGCCACATCACTGGTGCAGGGTCAGACCCCGAAGTGCGACTCTGTGCCCTCAGTGGGCTCCTGTGGGAGCGAGTAGAGTACGGAACTGTCTCCAGCCCACATCGCTGACAGCCGCCATGCGTTGCATGTCTGTGAGCCTCTTGTTTCGCTGAATGAAAGTGTGTACTTTATTTATAGGCTGTGGATTTTGGCTTCGGCAACCATTTATTATCTACACATAATTTGGTCCCAAATAAGAAGCTGGAAAGAATGGTGTTTTTAAAGTAGTTTGTAGTGCAAGAGCTATGATGACTGCTGCTCAGGAGTGAACGTGTGCTGCAACTTTTATGAAATAAAATCTCACACCTTAAATACACGGTGGTGCTCCCGGTCTGCTGCCAGTGGGAGGCGAGCAGGAGTCTCACAGGCTCCAAGGCGAAGCTCCTGGGTGAGCCCCCGGCCAGGTGTCACGAGCAGCCTGTGTCCACAGTGCGTCCCAGCCCTGAGGACCCCCACAGGAGACCTGCGTCCCAGGGGTTGGGCACCGCCTCCAGGGCAGAGAGCAGGCTTGGGGGAAGGGGGTGGCAGGGCCTAGGCCTACCACTGTGCTCACCAGTCCCTGCCTTCAGCCCCGAGTCACTCAGTTGCTTCAGCGCTCTGCTCCCGTATCTAGCATATGGCACATGAAGCACCTGCCCTCCCTACTTCATACACAGCAGTTAAGCTCCGTGTGCTCCCACACGGGTCCTGTGTCACCATGGACAGCTCATGACTATGGTTCATGTGCAACAGTCATCACAACCACATTCATCACGTGACTTTCACAAGGAGATCATTCCTGTGCTTGTCACGCAGCACGTCATCAGCACACATAATACACATTCATTTCATTTACACGTCACTCTGTTTTTGAGTGTAAGTTGTGTATATAGTATATAACTTTTAGTATCTGTTATACCTACCTGTAACAGAGAATAGATAGATTGATGTGTAGATTTAGTGTACAGTGTTGTTGTATTTATGGCATTTTTTGTACATAGATTTTTCAAGTTTAAATGTAAAAATTGAGTTTTTGAGACATGTGCCATCATTGACATCATTTGCCAAAATGGTTCCCAGTCAGTTCCCATGGCCAGTGAGACTCATTCCCCACCCAAGAAGGTGATGAAGACTTTTTTTTACCCATTTACTGTGTGAAGTGACCATCGTTTGCCTTCTCTGATTACTGCTGAGGTATTCACAGGCATCTTTTCCAGTACTTTTCCTAAGTGGCTGAGACTGTGGATATGAGGGCAGTTTCCATCCCTTGTGGCATGCACCAAGATCTCCTGGGTTGGTGTGAGGAGGGGCCCTGGCCTGCCCCTGCTCGGCCTCCTTCCTTCCTTGTGCGTGGGGAGCGCCTAGCAGAGGGCAAAGGGGCTATGGGCAGGCCATTGCAGCCTGCTCTACCTGGCTCCTGACCTGGCTCCTAGCCCAGCCTGCTCTGACCTGGCTCCTGACCTGACTCCTAGCCAGCCTTGCACCCTTGTGCCTGTCCGTCAGAGTCCTCAGATGGTAGAGGCACTTGGGAGACCGCCATTTTCCGTAGTCTTCTAGACCTGTGAAACTATTTCCCCACCATATTTGGAAGGGGACTGGCAGGGAGGAGGTGGGCAACGTTTGCACCATTGGTCAAATGCCTGATTTCTGCTCTTGTATCTGGCTCATTTTAGCTCACTGTGCTTGGTGGTAAGCCAGCGTAATGGTGAGATATGAGTGTCTTCCTACAGGGAGGCCACGGCTCCTCCTCTGGGAGTGTCTGGCCATGGGGCTCCGAATTCACCCCAGGTTACACTGGCTGTTAGGAGGCAGGGCCTGTGGAGGAAGGGGTGCAGCCGTCTCTGACTCCACCGCCTGCTTGCCATCCTGGTGTTCTTCCTCACTGTGACCAGGCAGACGGAGCCAGATAAAACCTTGCTCCGGTGGTTTGTCACAGCCGTGGGAAGCACGCAGCCGGGCTGTGGCCAGAGGCTCCCTCCTGAGGACCTGTCAGTCACCCCGCCTCCAGTTCCCGGGTCTGCCCACACCTGGGCACTGCTGCCAAGCATCCCTCCCATCCTGTCTCTGGGGCAAGGTGGCCTTTGTCATCCTGGCCACACTTTCTGGCCTTAAGTTTTCTCTTTTTTGCTGTTTAATGTCTGGGTTGCTATTTTTAACAGGAATTTGTGTCAGAGTGATTTTGATCCAATTGCTGTACCTTTATTAGCGCCACATTACAACTCCGGCAGGTTAGGCTGCAGCATCCTTGTTCTATGGCATATCTAGAGAAAAGATTTTCATGTCACTGTTGCTTGTGTTTAAGTGTTGCCTTGTTATGATACCTGTACCTTATGCGCTGTGACCTATAGCCAACCATGGGCCAAAAGGATACGGTAAATTCTAGAAGTAAATACGGGTATGCTTGAAGTTTGGTGCTGCTCTGAGTTGTGGGATGAAGTCGCAGCCTTCCTGCCTGGGGTGGGTCTCTGCGGCCCTCCCCAGGCTGAGGCCCCTAGCCCAGGCCCCATCCAGCAAGGCTGAGCATCCTCCGTGCCCCACAGCCTGTGACCTGGAGAAGGTAGCAGAGCTCGCCCTGCTCACGGCAAAGGCCAGTGGAGGGCTCTGTGTCTGCGAGGGTCCCAACCGGTGTGCTGGGTGCCCCGGCCCCTGGCCATGGGGAGTCCGAGGGTGCCACCTGCCACCCCCTCCCCGCAGCGTGGGATTCCTCTTCCCTGGGACAGTGCACTAGAGGAGGTGTGATCAGGAAGGAGGGTAGGCCTCATGGAGTCTGTCCAGGGAACGGGCCTGTGGCTGCTATCATAATTGGCCGCTCTGGAGCCTCCTCTGCTGCTATTAGGTTAACAAGCTGAGCGCGTCTGTGTGTGGCACACAGCTCCTCTCGCTCTGCTGTGGGCGGGTGTGCAGCTCTCCTGACTGTGGGTGCCTGCCAGCCAGGCTTCTCCAGAGGGGTGGCACCCAGCACCCTCTCAGGCCTGGTCCTTTCCCAGCGCTCATCCTGGGGCCCAGGCCACGAGGGCATGGCTCTGTGTGAGGCTGGTCCCCGAGCGTGGGGAAGGCTGGAGGTCTGCAGGGCAGTCAAGAGGACAGTGGTCTCCCTGCCTCCCCCCCCCCCAGGAAGGAGTGTAGAGGTAAGGGCTGGAAATACTGCGTAGCCCGTGGCCCCAATACCTAGTATATGTGAGAAAGGCATCTCCGTGGCCTGCTTACTGCAGCTGAAACATGGAAGGACCTGAAGGGCTGTAGGCACCCAAAGGGCTAAGAGTGTGTGGGTGAGTATACCCCTGCACAATGAAATATTACCCAGCCCTGAAAAGGAAAGACATCTTGTCATTTGTGGCAACCTGGCTGAATCTTGACAATACTGGGCTGAGTGAATTAGACAAGGGAGGTGGAAACAGATGCTCATGTCAAATCTGAATGAACTCGCGGAAGCGGAGGGTAGAGTGGTGTTGCCCTGGGGGAGAGGGAGAGCACTGGGGCAGCGCAGGGAAGAGCCCTGAATGTCGGGCTGTGGCAGTGGAGCATAGCTTTGTTTTTCTTGACAGCAGCCATTCTCCTGCGAGTGCACTGTGAGGAGCCCCCGGCGCCACACAGCTGCCCGGCTGGTGTGCGTCCTTAATCCAGGCCACAGCGCTAGGAGCCGGAAGCTTTGCCCCATGGTCCCTGAGGGGTGCAGCCACCACTGAGCGCATGAAGCGCTGTTGTAGATAGACCTCTTTGCATGAACCAGGTGTCCAGCTCTCCAGCCCTGCCCCCCCATGGGCAGCAGTGGGACGCCTCTCCCCCCAGTGGGCAGCAGTGGGAGCCCCTCCCCCCAGTGGGCAGCAGTGGGACGCCCCCTCCCCCCAGTGGGCAGCAGTGGGACGCCCCTCCCCCATGGGCAGCAGTGGGACGCCCCCTCCCCCATGGGCAGCAGTGGGACGCCCCCTCCCCCCCAGTGGGCAGCAGTGGGAACCCCTCCCCCCAGTGGGCAGCAGTGGGACGCCCCCTCCCCCCAGTGGGCAGCAGTGGGACGCCCCTCCCCCATGGGCAGCAGTGGGACGCCCCTCCCCCATGGGCAGCAGTGGGACGCCCCCTCCCCCCAGTGGGCAGCAGTGGGACGCCCCTCCCCCATGGGCAGCAGTGGGACGCCCCCTCCCCCGTGGGCAGCAGTGGGACGCCCCCTCCCCCATGGGCAGCAGTGGGACGCCCCCTCCCCCCAGTGGGCAGCAGTGGGACGCCCCCTCCCCCCAGTGGGCAGCAGTGTGACGCCCCTCCCCCGTGGGCAGCAGCAATGGGATGCCCTCTCCCCCCCAGTGGGCAGCAGTGGGACGCCCCTCCCCCCATGGGCAGCAGTGGGACGCCCCCTCCCCCCCAGTGGGCAGCAGTGGGACGCCCCCTCCCCCCAGTGGGCAGCAGTGGGACGCCCCCTCCCCCATGGGCAGCAGTGGGATGCCCCTCCCCCATGGGCAGCAGTGGGATGCCCCCTCCCCCCAGTGGGCAGCAGTGGGACGCCCCCTCCCCCCAGTGGGCAGCAGTGGGACGCCCGCCCCCTCCCCCGTGGGCAGCAGCAGTGGAGTGTTGGGAGCCCACGTGCAGAGTAGGGGGCAGTCCTGTCAGGGTGGAGCTGGGCAGCGGGTGTGCGGGGAGGGGGGGGAGGGCCCTCACCTCCCAGGTGGCCGATACCTGGGCTGTGCCCAGCCACAGGCCGCCAACTGTGCCAGGGATGAGCAAGTCCTGGTTCCTGGGGCCCAGGCTGCAGCCCTGGACTCTGGAAAGAGGCATTCTCTGGGAAGGCCCCTGCCTGTCTCTGCTCATTTCACAGACACATGAAGCGACTGGTGGAAGTGAGGAGTCTGGCCAGGGCTGCATCCTAGAAAGCCAAAGCCTCCATGTTTGCCTGTACCACAGGCAAGCCCTGAGCAGATAGAGCAGACAGGAGGAGGGCCCTAGCTGACCCCTGTCCTCTGGCTCTGCTCTGTGGCGGCCTGTGCTCACTGGACAGTGCAGGGGGGGAGGGGCCCCTTCCTGGTGGAGCTGAGCTCTCCTCCTACAGAAGAGCTGCAGCCCACAGCGCCACCGAGGCTCACTACAGCAGAGCCAGGGCGGCACGGTCCAGATGGGGTCCACTCGGACTCCCGTGGACGGGCCGGAAGCTGCCTCGAGTCCGCTCCACGGAACAGACAGGGAGGGCTCGGCTCCTGGGCCTGAAGACCGCGGGGCGGGCCCTGCTTCAGACAGGGTCAGAGCGCCATGGACCTCCTCAGATCCAAGCTCAGCGGCCGGCCTGGCTCTACCTCCCGGCCCCACCCGGTAGCAGGGTCTGTCTCCATTCTCAGACCCACCCCCCCAGAGGGGTCTGTCTCCATTGTTGGGGTCCAACTCCAGGCTCCCTGCTATGACACGTCAAACTAGCTGTCCTTCTTCTCAGACATCGCGCTCTTGTCAGCACGGGGGCAGGTCTGACCCTCATTCCGATTGGACAGGCTGAGGGCATGTGACCTTCTCTGGGCCAGTAACTGAAGCCAGGACACTGCCAGTGGGAAGTACTGACCACCCACATCTCGACGGGACACGCTGAAGGCCTGCCTTCAGGCCACCCTCACTGTCCAGCCAGCGTCCGGCCCTCCTCAGCCTCCCACAGCGCTCCCTCTGCACTCCTACACGGCCACACCTTCCGGGGGCCACCTGGGTGATGACGCAGTGATCATTCCCAGAGGTGGATGCGATCTCAAGTGCTTGTGCTGAGGAGGGGCCGCCCGAGCCCACGAAGCCTGGGTGGACAGGCTGTGATTGGGAAGGTCTCCACACTCAGAGCGGATTTCGGACCTGTTTCCTAAATACTTAGTGTATGATCCCAGAAGCGGACAGATCAGCCACAGACTCCTGAGTATCAGAGAACCGCAGACCGAGTGCGGCCGTGTTGCCCGGAGACCGCAGGCCTTAGATTTTCCGCTTCGTCTGATGACACAGAGCTGTGGGACGTCTGCAGACAGCGATAGGCGTTCTGTGTGGAAATTCTCCGAGATGCACGTGAGTTTGCCACAGCCCGCCACGGTGAGAGGAGCGCTCACGCGGTCCCAGCCTGAGTCCTGAGTGGAGCCAGAGCCTAGACATCACGGCCCCGGGGCCGACCTGGGGCCCGGGGCGGACCTCGGTCCAGTCAGCCGCCAAAGGCAGAGGAGGAGCCGGCCCAGCGCGCAGCCCAGGCCCGGCCAGGGCCGGCCATGACGCGCTCCCTCCTCGCTCCCAGGCCTCAGCCCTGCAGTCAGGGAGCCCACTTCATCCCATCTTGGAGTTAGTCTCCCACATAGGAGAGGAGGCTGCTGCCTGAGTTCCCCTTGTCCACAGCAGCAATGCCCGTGAGCAGGGCTGGCCCCTTGGCGGGGGTTGCTGGGCAGGGGCCACAGGTGTTTGTAATTCTCATGGCTGCAGGTGTTTCTGTCACGTGACAAGCCCTTGGGGCTGCTGTGGTCCCTGACCCCTGACCCCTGACCCAGAACTCGGAGGTGGAGCCCACCGGTCAGGCGCAGCCTGTGACCTCTTTTCAATGTGGTGCAGGGGTCTCACCAGTTCCGTGTGGGTGACCGGTGTTTACAGCACTGACTGAATATTTCATGGATGTTTTGTTTTTGCTTTGAGGTCCTCAGGAGAGGCCTGGAAGGGCTCACAGGAGTGGGTGCTCGCCAGGTCGGCCAAGGGTGGAGGAAGCCCGGGGTGGAAAGTAGGATGGGCAGGCAAAGGCAGTGTGCAAACACAGGAATACTGCGGGCAGTGGAGCACCAGGGGCCTCGAGCAAGGGGGTGGGATTCGATCTGATCTGGAGGCTGGTAAATAAGATTTCCAGGACACAGACTATACGTGAGGATCCTCAGCTTTCACTCAGGTGGAGAAAACCTCATTTCTACCCCAAACACTTAGAAACAATTAGTGGCCAGTGCTTCAAACTGGAGAGGCTGGGCCTGGGGATTCAGGCTTCTATTTTCTTGGACACTTGGCTCTGTAACCTCAACCCAGTCCAGTGTCAGGCAGAGCATGCCTCAAGCAGAGCTCAGCCTGCTCTGTTGTCCCGATACGCCATGCCCATTGCGGATTGACTCACATCCAAGGAATGGACTTGGAGACAGAGTCTGCTCTGGGTCTTGACAAGCCTCTTTCAAGTCAGATGATGGGGACAGGGTGGAAGATGAACAAGCCACAGGACAGCGTCTCATGGGGAAATGGAGCGTGGCCAGTAGAATAACGGTTTCTACAGGTGTCTACCACAGACTCCTATTCCTGGAACCTGTGACCATGTCACCTTTCCTGAGGTGGGGGCTTTGTGCTCAGTGCCGTGGATTTAGAGAGGGAGAGCGCGGGCTCAGCCGCCCAGTGTCATCACACAAGTCCTTCGGGTATGAGAGCCAGTCCCAGCTCCAGAGATGAGCCGGCAGAAGGAGAGCGCAGGCCTTTGAGAGGAACAGCTCTCTCACGGGCCTTGAGAGCAGAGGAGCGGTGCAGACGGGGTGTGCTCGTGGTCCCTGGAAGGTGGAAAGGCCCCAGCTGACGGCCAGTGGGAAAGCGGGGCCCCGTCCTGAGCCTCGGCAGACGGAAGCACAGCCTGCTGACACTGGCCGGGCGACGTCAGCCCACTCCTGAGCCGCAGGACCGCGAGGAGAGGCGTTGGCGTTGTCTGATCTCGGGCAGGACGGAGGCAGAGGTGGGAGCCGCCCCGTGGAGAGTGGCACAGGTCGAGTGTCTGGGCAGGGGGGCAGGTGGGCGGCCCAGGACCCCAGCAGAGACCTCAGCCCTGCGAGCTCACGCCACCACCGGGGGCGGCGCTGCCCTCGGCCCAGCTCACATGGCAGAGGGCCGGCCAGGACCTCCTGGCACTGGGGAGAGGGAGCTGCGGAGTTTCTAGCTTCCGTGAAGATCGTCACGTCTGTGCTCTTTGTGCCTGACTGTGAAAATGACACATCGTAGAGATGGGTTTCGTTGGGAAAACTGCTCTTCCTTTCTGAGCTCTTCACACTGCCCCGGGCTCGGTGGGGTCCCTCCCCCTGGCTGGCCGGTCTGAGCCACACACCACTATTTATGGAGTGGGTGGAGAACTCCTCCCTGCTGCTAGCTCAGGCAGGAGTCCTGGAGCATGGGCCCTGGCCTGTGGAGACTCCGCTTCCTCTGTGCAGCCCACGCTGAATTCTGTGACGATGCTGGCCCATGTCCACATCTGAGTCCACAGCGAGGCCGGGGCTGGCCGGGCCCTGGACCTCCCTTCCGCCCCGGACGTTCACGGCGGCAGCTGGTCTCTGTTGCCGGCGCTGGGGCCAGGCCTCACCAGAAGGGAGTCCAGAGAGATTGTGACAGAGAAGGGATGGCACTGTACGCCCCAGAGCCCTGGTGGGCAGCGAGAGGTCCCTGCCCGGCGCCCACAGTGCACATGTTCCTCTCACGTGCAGGAGGCTCGCTCGACAGCTAGGGAAGAATTCACACCACATCTCCCCCAATGCTGCTGGAGAAGCGGAGACACTTCCAAGTGTATTTTGAGTGAATCATTACTGAGATACCAAATCTAGACACAACCCACCAGAGGAGAAGAAAACTGCTGGTATCCCTCATGAGCACAGATACAAAAACCCTCCACAAAACCCAGGAGCTCAAGTTTAAAGCGTAGTGAAGACTGTGGGTGAGCTGGGGTGACCTGCACCAAGTACACCGGGAGCTTCGATGCCTACTCTGTCCAGGAGGTGCTGTATGGACAGGGCAAGGCAGGAAGCCGAGCCGTCTGCTCAGCCACAACCTAACATGATAAAAATGCGCAGGACGTTGGGGGAGGAGGAACTGGCCTTGACCGGGAAGTATCGTGAACACCCACGTTGAACACTACCCTGAGTGAATGCTCGCTTCCCTCTGAGTGGGGACCAACGCACATCTACCACTTCCAATGCCTGCCAGAGTTCTGGTTAAAGAAAAAAAAAAGTGGTCAAGGAAAGAAAGAAGCAAATGCATCCCGGGTCTCAGCCAGCATGATGCTGTATACTTAAAGCTCACTGGAGCTAAGAAATTCTGCAGAGCTGCAAGGAGCAAGATCTACACCAAGCCCAGCAGTAACCACACCCACCAAGAGCAAACCGAAGAGGAAGGGTGAGGCAATGCCATGCGGCGTGTGAGGGAATATGAAGTAGAGTAGACGTAGTCGTAGTGAAGGACTCGAACACAGAGCTGGGAAGGTTGCTGACACACATTGTGAGCACGCAGAATGCCACGGAAGTTACTTAAAAGTCATTTATTGTATGTGAGTTTTACGTTTTAAAGAAAAGGAGGAAAAAGGAATGAAAGTGACTGACAAAGAAGCCCGAGGGAAAACAGGAAGGTTTAAGTTTGAGCAATTTTAGTTTTCTGTCAGATACGAATTAAAACTAACCCCAAATGAGTCAACTACCTGCTCAGAGCGTCTCCCCTTGTGAAGGTGAGCGGGAGAAATGAGACGTGAGGAGGTAATGGGAAGTTAATACCCGCAGGCAGCGTGCGAAAGCAGGGCTCACGGAACCAGAATATCAATTCCAGTGTGAACAATAACAAGTAGGAGCTCTAGCTCCCGTGGTTATGATCCAATGGGGGCTTAAACCAGTGAGAAATAGGAGCTTGGGAACAGAAATTCCTATTAGCATAAATAATGACTGGAGTCCAGGACCGTGTTTATGACAGATGGGGAAGAATTTGATGAAAAGCCTTCAAACAGGCCCCAGGGCCGAAGACCCAGCTCTGTGGATTTCCAGATCAGCTCTGCATCCTTTAATGAAAA
Source organism: Dipodomys spectabilis (assembly GCF_019054845.1). Lineage (NCBI taxonomy): Eukaryota > Metazoa > Chordata > Mammalia > Rodentia > Heteromyidae > Dipodomys > Dipodomys spectabilis. Next base: position 460,432 of record NW_024871402.1, on the reverse strand, counting down.
GAGAACTGGAGGTCCTTCATGAGCACTTGCTGAGTGCCTCCTGTGGGGGGAAATAGAGGTGGTGTCTACTGAGCGCCTACTGCATGTAGGAAAATAGAGGTGGTGTCTACTGAGCGCTTACTCCATGTAGGAAAATAGAGGTGGTGTCTACTGAGCGCCTACTGCGTGTAGGAAAATAGAGGTGGTGTCTACTGAGTGCTTACTCCATGTAGGAAAACAGAGGCGATGTCTACTGAGCGCTACTGCATATAGGCCTGTGCTGAGGGCTTTGGTGGACTCCTCCTGTAAGTCACCCATTGAGGTAGTTTTGCTGTGTGCACTTTAGTGAGGAAAGACCTGTAGCTGAGAGACGGCCACATGTCCAGTGAGCGGGGATCCAGGGGTCTGACATAGGTCAGGAGCACCCTGGGGGGGTCTCCCTGGCAGGGGTGCCTGGTCCGGAGACGGGGGCCGGCCCTGCCCGGTCACCCTGGCACTTGGCCCAGCAGAGGACTGAGCTCGGGCAGCAGACACTGGAGTCTGTGCTCCAGCTGTAAACAGATGCACTCCCAGCCTAAGTCAGTGCCATTAATCCATTTCAAGGGAAGAAAATGGTGTTTGTGAGAGAATAATCGCGCGGTAATTGGCTTGGAGTTGTAATTGGTAAAATCCCACTGTTGGTGTGGAGGTGGGTCAGCACGCCCGTGTGGTCCTAGGAGGACGGCCGGGCAGCGTCCGGCAGCACGTGAGCCTGGAGCTTCCTCTGGAGACCGCGGTGCAGGCCGGTTGGGTGGGAAGGAGGACACGGTACCTCTTCCCCTGCCCGCAGGCCGAGCCCAGGCTGGCTGCGTGGCCGTGGCTCTGACGGCCCCGGTGTCGGCTGTGGGGAGGGGAGCGGCGGCACCCGGGCCTCTCTGCGGGGCCCTCTGCAGTGGCTGAGCCTCCATGTGGCCTCCTCTGTGGACCCCCAGCTCAGGACACGGCAGGCCGCTGGGCCTGAGCCCCTACCGCCATCTGAGCGTTTCAGAGAGCACCCCAGCAATGCTTTCTGTGGGAGCACCCAGCAATGCTTTCTGTGGGAGCACCCAGCAATGCCTTCTGTAGGAGCACCCAGCAATGCTTTCTGTGGGAGCACCCAGCAATGCCTTCTGTGGGAGCACCCAGCAATCCCTTCTTGGGAGCACCCCAGCAATCCCTTCTGTGGGAGCACCCCAGAATGCCTTCTGTGGGAGCACCCAGCAATCCCTTCTGTGGGAGCACCCCAGAATGCCTTCTGTGGGAGCACCCAGCAATGCCTTCTGTGGGAGCACCCAGCAATGCCTTCTGTGGGAGCACCCAGCAATGCCTTCTGTGGGAGCACCCAGCAATCCCTTCTGTGGGAGCACCCCAGAATGCCTTCTGTGGGAGCACCCAGCAATCCTTTCTGTGGGAGCATCCAGCAATGCCTTCTGTGGGAGCACCCAGCAATGCCTTCTGTGGGAGCACCCAGCAATGGCTTCTGTGGGAGCACCCAGCAATGCCTTCTGTGGGAGCACCCAGCAATCCCTTCTGTGGGAGCACCCAGCAATCCTTTCTGTGGGAGCACCCAGCAATGGCTTCTGTGGGAGCACCCAGCAATGCCTTCTGTAGGAGACCCCAGCAATCCCTTCTGCGGGAGCACCCAGCAATCCCTTCTGTGGGAGCACCCAGCAATCCCTTCTGCGGGAGCACCCAGCAATCCCTTCTGGGGGAGCACCCAGCAATCCCTTCTGTGGGGAACACACCAGCATTTCCTTCTGGGGGAGCACCCAGCAATCCCTTCTGCAGGAGCACCCCAGCAATCCCTTCTGCGGGGAGCACACCAGCATTTCCTTCTGCAGGAGCACTCCAGAGACTCCGTGTCCCTGGTGGATCTGGTCCTGGGCCCCCTGTACCCTGAGCCCTGTCCTCTGCTCCCCATACAGCATGAGCCAGGACCCAGAGTCCCCCTCCACACCTGCCCATTGCCCTGCTCTTCTGCCTGCTTGTGCACGACCAGGGAAGTCCAGGACCTGTGTGGCCCAGAGGTCTCTGGTCCCACCGGTAGGTGGAGGGGACCCCCAGAGCCCTGGCCTGTCCCCATCAGAAGCTTGGCACAGGCACAGCCCGGCTTGTCTGGGAAGTTCACTGTGTTCACGTTTCTGTTCACCAGGAGTGAGCGCACTGCTCACCATCACTAACCAGGAGTCACCCACTGCTAACTAGGAGTCAACCACTGCTAACCAGGAGTCAACCACTGCTAACCAGGAGTCAACCATCACTAACCAGGAGTCAACCACTGCTAACCAGGAGTCAACCATCACTAACCAGGAGTCAACCACTGCTAACCAGGAGTCAACCATCACTAACCAGGAGTCAACCATCACTAACCAGGAGTCAACCACTGCTAACCAGGAGTCAACCACTGCTAACCAGGAGTCAACCATGGCTAACCAGGAGTCAACCACTGCTAACCAGTAGTCAAACACTGCTAACTAGGTGTCAAGTACTGCTAACTAGGAGTCAACCATCACTAACTAGGAGTCAGCTACTGCTAACTAGGAGTCAACCATTACTAACCAGGAGTCAACCATCGCTAACCAGGAGTCAACCATCGCTAAATAAGAGTCAACCACTGCTAACTAGGAGTCAACCACCGCTAACTAGGCGTCAACCATCGCTAACTAGGAGTCAGCCACTGCTAACCAGGAGTCAACCACTGCTAACCAAGAGTCAACCACTGCTAACCCTGCAGGTGGCACAGCTCAGAAACCCCAGCTCAGAGGCATGAGAGAAAGGGGGCTGGCGGCTCAAGTGTAAGTGTCCCAGTTACAGCTTCAGGCATGGCTGCTTCCGGGAGAACCATGGAGGCCGTGTGCACAGTGGCTCTCCTCCTCGTGGCTCTTCTTGCTCCCGTGGGGGTGGAGCTGGAGCGCGATGGGAATTCACTTCCAGTTGTAAGCGACAGAAACCCTAACAAGGACTGGCATGAACACAAGAGTTTGCTGAGGGTCGTGTTGTGGTTTGAATGTGAAATGCTGCCTCTGGCTCACGTGCGGTTCTGCAGGTGGTGTGGCAGCTCGGGGAGGTGGGCATGCCTGGAGGAGGTGGGTCATGTCGGGGGGTGCTTGTGGGGCGGGTCTTGTGCACTTCTTGTCCGTCTGCTCCCTGAGCACCATGAGGCAAGCAGATCCTTAGCATGCTTCCTGCCACGATGCTGGTCCTCCCCTCAGGCCCACAGGAGGCGGGGGGGGGGGGGGGCCTGACAGCTCTGAAGCCCAGAGCCTCTCTGCTCTCAGAGGCTGCAGGTGTCAGTCACGGTGGTGAAGCATCCCGTCAGCTGGGCAGGAAGCCCCTGGGCACTTCCTCCCCTGCTTTTGGCCACGTCTGCAGACACACCTCCCCCTCTGGTGCCCAGACATCTACAGCCACAGCTCTTGCCAGTCAGGGCTGAGGAGCCAGCCAGAAGGGGATATGTCTGACTTCTTCCCATGGGCCCCAACTGCGGAGCTGAAATGGAGTTTCCTTTCTCCCAGTGGCCCCGGGTCCCAGGTTCGTCGCTGTCCTTGCGGTTACACACAGGAATGCTGTGTTTTGTCTGTGGCTGAGATGCTGGCCCAAGGAGCTGGGACGTGAGCCTGGGGGGAGCCTGTGTATGAGGAAGACCGCACACGTATTAGATCCGAGCAGAAAGCTGGGCATCTGCTGTGTGGGAGGAAGTTGCTCAGAGACCTGTGCCCCCTTGGTCCAGTTCCCAGCGTGACAGCTGGCAAAACCAAGGCCCAGCACCCTAGCCGGTGAGCAACACTGGCTTGTCAGGGGACATGCGGCGGTCAGCAGGAGGCAGCGGTCAGCAGGAGGGTGTCCATGTGCTCAGTGGGCCCCTCTGGTCTGTGGTGCAGCCAAGGACTGAGGCCGGTACAAGCCAGCCAGGACTTGCAGTGACACCTGGAGGCAGTGGTCCCAGGAGCTACACGGGGACGGGATGGTAGCAAAGCCTGTAGTCACACCCTGCTCTGTGAGGAGATACCTTCACAAGGTGGCACTGCGAGTCCACCCCCATGGTGACTCGAGTCCTTGCGTTGCTATGCAATTAAGCATAAATTGTAAATGGAAGTAACATTAGAAAATAGTGTCTGTTTATCTAGAGGAATAATGCCTCTTAGTGTGATGTTTGTTATATAACTTTAATTCACATCGTCAGTGGATCACTGGAAATATTCCAACCCAAGGAGGTCGAGAGCCGTGTTATTATTCAGCTCTGCATAATTGAAGCATTTTATTGACAGTATAAACCAGCGTGTGCTGTCTATAAATAATCCTTCTCTTCCTGTGTCTGGAGACATGTCCCTGTCCCCGGCGGGCGACCCGTTCCCACCACCTGGAATGGAGGCACTAGCCTTCCGGGACCTGGGCTCCAGGGCTGAGGTCAGAGAAGCATCGCCCAGGCCCTGTGCAGAGCCCTGCACGAGGGTCTGTCCAATGCCTCCATGATAGAGTCAGCCAGGGGGAGGGGACAGACGGCCACGCCCGGGCAGGGCCTGCCGTGCCCAGGTCGCCCGCCATGCTCCGTGGTCTGCCGCAGGAGTCGTGCTGGCTCCTGCAGCCCAGGTGTGGGGGCTGCCCCATCCACAGGTATGGAATCTGGCTCAGGCACTGCGGGCAGGCTGAACGCTCCCCACACCCTCACTAAACCCATGCCCTTAGCCTCTCAGCCCCCCAGCGTCTCAAAGTGATAGATGGGGTGTGGTCACCCGAGCACAGAATAAAGAAAGAACTTGCATGCCAGTGACGACGGAGAAGGGCGTCCGAGCGCTTCCTCCTAACCCGGGCAGCCACGCACCTCAGCCCTCCTCACCACCAATGTCGTCCCGCTGCTCAGCGCCTTTCCATCGGTGGTCAGCACCAGCGGCAGCGTCGTTATAACCATGAGCGCCATCTTCGTCTGCAGTCTTGGCCTGGTCCCATCCTGTTGGCATCATTATCACTGTATCTGCATCAGCACCATGCTCACCCCTGTAACCACGTCAGCAACGCCACCGCCCTCGCCAACATTGCCATCGGCACGGTCACCGCCGCCTGCATGGCCACCTTTGCCGCGGTCACCCGTAGCGCCACCTTCCTCCAGGCTCCACGTTATCACCACGTCACCCTTCACACCGCTGTCAAAGCCGCCAGGGTCTCCTCCCTGTCCCTGCTGCCTCCAGATACGGTGCTCGCAATGTCCCCCACCCGCTTTCCGTTCACCACCTGCCACTCCTCTCTTGCCACCAGAAGTCTACATGAAGGGGTCGTCAACACCACTGTATTCATGATGAAGAAACTGGGGCGCAGAAAGATCAAGAGACTCCCTCAGGGTGTGCGCATCAGAATCAGCGAGCTGGTCCCACAGGCTGCCCCGCGTGCCCTGTTCCCTGGGGTGCGGCTCTGACTCGCGCCTGTGGGGTTGCAATGCCACGCCTCCCCTGCGGGCCAGGGTCCGGTCCAGGAGGCTGCTCTGCCGTTGGTGGGCCACTCCGTGGCCTCTCCACGGGAGATGGTCCTCCCTGTGGTGGGGTGCCTTGCTGTCGGGGTGCCTGCAGCCCTAACTGCGCATGGCCCAGACAGACGGCTGTGGGGTTGTGCTGGCTGCACCATACCTGGCCCCTTCTCTCCACCGGGAGTTCCTGCTCTGACTGTGCGCACGTGAGGTATGGTAACCGAGGGGTATTGACTTGGAAGGAAACAAGACTGAAGCCGAGAAATCACCTGCTAACAGAGGACTCTGTCTTGGTTTGATCTCCCTGCTGTGACACTTTGTCTTTCCTCATAGAAAAAGCGAGGCTCTTGAGACTACCGTTTTGTCCTGAAGTGAAAGGGGGTCAGAGCAGTTTGTCAGCCAGAACCAGGCTCCAGGCACAGGCTCCCTCCTGGGCATGCTGGCCGGACCCGGCATGGACCCCGGTCCTTCCCTGCCCGTGTAAGAAGCCAGGTGAGCAGTGTGTGTGCTGCACTGACCACGGCCGTGAGCTTAGGTAATGGACTTGCTCATTCAGCCCTCTCCCTGAGGCCAGGGCCTGAGGCTCACTGAAGATGAAGAAACAGAGTCACCCAGAGGCTCGTCCGCTTGTCCACACCACGAGCCAGTGAATGATGGGCCGTGTTACACTCACTGTTATTTTCTTCCTTTCTAATTCATAATCATTACCATTTATACACCATTACCACCATCAGCCTTGTCACCACTGTAATTACTACCGTTATCAAAATCAGCCATCGCCACCAATATCACCATCCCACTACCACCACCACCACCAAACCACCAAAACCACACCCATCTTCATGACTACCACCACCACCAAAGCCACAACCACCACCACCAAAACCACACCCATCTTCAACACCATCATCACCAAAACCACCACCACCAAAACCACACCCATCTTCACCATCACCACCAAAACCACACCCATCTTCCCCATCACCACCCTCAGCAGGGTCAGTGTGGTCATCTCGGTCACCACCTCTGGGACGCCTTCGTCACTGTTACCTTATAACTCGTCATCGTTACAGCCGCCCCTCCTCCCTCCCTACTTAAGTGAACGTCTTTCCCTTTATAGTCACGTTGAGAAAATGAAGTCATTTTTATTTGAGTTTTGCTTTATCTATAAGAAATCAAGTGTCCGCGTACTGTTGAGATACCCACAAAGACAGTGTGTTAGCACGGCGAGCTTAAAATGAAAGAGCTGTGGAGCAGGAGAATAAAAGCCTGGTCATCTCCTCACCAGCAATATTTTGACAGTACTCCTGACAGGCTTATTTTTATGCAAAACTGTGCGATTTTCCTAAAACATAGGATAATGTGCACAGCGCGCGCTGCCACCATTGTCCTGATCATGTGGGGTTCTGTGAGCACGAACCCCAGTATTCGCTGGGTCTGTGGGGCCTTGTGTCCATCCTGAAGCCAATCACAGTGCCCAGAGTGGTCAGGAAGGGCGTGCCCGATTGGTCTGGGATCGGGGCCGCCCAGCGATGGTGCCCGGATAGAGAGAGACTCTTCTAAGACACAGGTGTCAGCTCGGCCAGGGCTGGTTTCCCCGGAGTGAAGCAGGGCTGTGGGCGATGGGTGGTGTTCATGCCCACAGCGCACGCTGCCCACCCCCCGACCCTGTGGGCACTGGGCCATGAGAACCACCCACCCAGTGAAATGCGCAGAGACAGGGTGTCTGAGGACTCAGTGTCATTGGCACATTCGCCATGTGAGCAGCGTGAGAGGATGCACGGGACTCCCCACCCGTGGAACCGTGGCAGAACTCTGGAGCAGGCATCAGCCTTGTGTCTGCCATCCACCAAGGCCTGGGCCTGGGTGCGAGGAGCAGAGCCCCGGCATCCTCCCTGACCGCGGCCATTGGCAGAGACAGCAGTGTCCGCCTGGGCCAGGATTTAATCACATCTACCCCATCTCTGAGCCTGTTTAATCTATCTCTTTAGTCATGCCGGTAGGTCCGGGTCCTTGGGGAGCCAGCACCCCAGTATTGCTGGCCAGTGGCGCCGTTGACCTGTGGCCCTCTCTGTGCACCTGGCCCTGGAGGCCTCTTCTCACGAAGCCTGCAGTAGCCTGGCCGGCTTCCTGCACCCTGGCACTCACGGGGAGCCAGCAGCTAGCCAAGGCTCTGCTCACGCTCCGTGTGGAAATGAGTCTGTGTGGATCGATACGCTCAGGCTGCTGGGCCAGGCATGATGCGCGTCCCTGGAGCAGATAGCTGGAGAGCCGAGCTGCCTGTGGCGGCATAGGAGAAAAATGTCTTTGCCAGCTGTTCAAGTTCCGTTTTCCTCCACGCTCTGGAGCGTGTGTGCACAGCCTTCCAGAGTATTCCCCAGCCAGAAAGGTCAGGGCTCTGGCTCAGCACCTGCTCACTTCTGAAAGGCTGCAATCCCACCCCGGCCTCTGCAGAGCAGCCCCCTTCCTGCAGCCACCCCTGTCCCATGTGAGGCTGTGAGTGCTCCGTGGGGGAGGACCCTGTCCCGGAGTGTCCCGAGTCTCAGCGGCCGGACGTGGCCACCTGCACCTCCCCCACCTCAGGAAGAGGCTGGCGGCCTTCGGGGAGGGGCTGGCCCTCATGGGCTTGTGGACGCGGAGCAGGGTGTGAAGCAGAAAACTAGGCCTGTTCAGGTCCCCAGCTCCGTCCAGGGATTTGTCATCATGCACAATTGTCCAGAGACCCCAGGGTGCCAGAGTGACCAGGACTGTCTGGAAGTGTTTCGTCATCGCCGTTGGGCCCCTCCCCTCCAAGCCTTCCCTGCCCCTCTGTGCAGGGATGCCCGCCCCTCCCTCTCTTCGGGGATGTCTGTCCTGTCCCTCTCTTTGGGGACAGCTGCCCTGTCTGGCTTCCGTGGGCCCCTCTGTGGGGTGGGGGTGGTTGGTGTTCTGATGCCGAGGGTCCCCGCGAGGCTCTGTGGATTACGCTGGCTCTGTCTGGGCCTTGGCCGGAGCAGGGGTATAGGGCAGAGCATGGCTCAGTGGCGGCCTGGGGCGAAGCTGCGGAGTGAACGGCAGACTGGAAAGCTGTCTTCAGATTGCTGGCCCTGAGCAGGGGTCCTGCAGAGAAACCCCGGCCCCGCCTGGGCTATGCCCGGGGACAGGCCTCCTCCTGGGAGATGCTCTCCTGTTACCTGGGGATAAAGACAGATTTGCTTCTACCCCACCCGCCACTCCAGAGCTGGCCACAGAGGCTTTCATTCCAGACTTCATAAACCAAGTGTGCCAGGCATGATTACTTTCATATAACCCGGCTTAGTCCCCATCCTGCCCAAGATCTGGCTCCTGTGGGAAACATAATTGGGTCAATTCCAGGAAAACTCACTCTAGTTTGGTGTAATATGGTGGCAGGTGCGGGCACAGGAGGGGCTCTGAGTTTGCCAAGGGATGACAGCGGGTCTGTATCCCAGGCTGGGGCCGGGGCCGGGGAGCGGGAAGACCGGGCCTGCCTCCTGAGCCCTCTCCACCAGGCCCGGGACCTAGCTCTGGGCTTCCCTACCCTGTGGACCTGGAGCAGTTGGTGCGGGCAGAGCCAGGATTTGGGAGCGTCAAGGACACAGCCTAAACCTGGCCGGAGGAGCGTTTCAGGTGGAGAAGCACCTGTCCGCAGAAGCACCGCCTCCTGCGCAGTGTGGGCGCTGTGGACCGGGGCTGTGCACCCACACTGCTGGGCCCACCGCAGCCCACTGGGCCCCCAAGACTCCAGCGAGAAGCCATGGAAGTGGCCTGGGCTGGGTCCCAGCTACAGACCTCGGGACACGGTGGCCCGACTGCTATCTTCAAGACCCGCTGCGCATAGCCCGACCTCCACGCAGAGCCCCGGGTTCCCAAGTGCCACCGAGTTTGGTCTTTTAATGGCGTCCTAGACATTGCTTATTTTTTTATTTTTTCTTTATCTTCATCTGAGTGTTCTGGCACGTTCACATTTCCTTCAAGCCCTGGTGTTCTATGCACAGTTCCGTCTACGCTACTGGAGAAGCTTTCAACTGAGTCTTTTATTTGAGTTTTTGAATGTTTCATTTCCAGAATTTCAATTTGAGGGTCTCAGAACTTCCACATTTATATTGGACTCCTCCTGCGTGTCATGAATCATTCCTTCCCTTCATCCTCTCTCTCTCTCTCTTCAGAATACAGTCTCTCCTTTGTTACCGGTCTGTCCTCATTTAGTCAAAACAAAGATGCTGCTGGTCCGCCATCTTGCCCTTCCTCTCCTGTCCCGTTTGTTCTTAAACCCAATGTCCTCACCCCATGATCTTTTGTCAACATTTTCCCACGACAGTAAAATGTCACCACTGGACGTCTACGTCGGCAGCCGTGCAGTGTCCGGAGTGACACTGCTGTCTCTGTGCCTGGGGTGGGACTCACCTGCAGCCCGCCCAAATCCAGAACGCAAGGTCAGGGGGCGCCCCGCACCTGCTCGGCTCTCGTGAGCCGCGGAGCGCCCCACCACCATCTTGGTCCCCCGCTGCCCCCAGCCCTGTCCAGGCTGATCTCACGAAGTCTCGGATGCTGGCGAGGCTCTCTGGCCGTGCTGAGGCCCCCGCTCCTCACAGAGCCCCGGGAGCTGCCACACGGGCTTGGCAGCCACGGCCGCCAGCCCCATGCAGGGCCCCTGCTGGATTAGGAAAGGCGTGGGCTTATGCACATGCGAGCAGAAGAGAGTCTCGGAATGACTGGGTCACCATCATGGTTTGGAATCCGTTACTGCGGCGAACTAATTAGACTGATATTTCAAGCAGAGCCCACGCTTCAAAGCACAACATTAAAAAGTAATTCTGCCACGGGGAAGCGGAGGATTTTTCACACCAGGTCCCCACCGCGGGACCTGGCAGCAGGCCACCAGGCTGGCCCCGAAGGCCGGGGACAGAAGAGGGAAGAGGAATGGTGTTTTCCCACCGCTGTGCAGCGGGGCCCACCCTGCCCTGCTGTTGGCGGTCTCGGAGCCCGGCCTGCAGGAGGGCCTGGTGGGCGGGAGGTGTCAGGCAGGCGTGCGGTCGGCCGCGCTGTCCTCACCACTGGAAGTGACCTGCCTGGGACACTCCCGGGCCTGGAACCCCCCACGCTCCCCTCTGGACCAGCAGCGCCCGGGCCCGGAAGGCAGAGCCCCCCCTCATCACCCCAAACCCTCGGTGCCCAGCCCTCCGCACCCAGGATCAGGTCCCACACAGGAGCCCTGCACCCAGGAGAGCGTGAGGAACACCCACCCGCGCCACGCTCTGCCTGTTGGTGCTCCTCGTCCTACCGCAGGCCTGGTTTGAGCAGACGCTGTTGATAGTTTAGTCCACGACCAGTCGCGGCCAGTCATCCATTCCCTCTGTGGTTTTTAAACTGGATTTATCTGCACAGCCTCCTAAACAGCGTTTATCTTCCTGGGGCCTGTGATGATTTCGTTGATTGCTATAATTAACCACCCCGAGATCTCAGACTTGTTAGGAAAAGTATCTGATCAAGGGAACACAAAACCCTCCATTTCTGTAGTTTTGACCCATCTGTTTTCTGAAGGTCAAAGAAATGTTAGCTGGAGTTTGGCCCAGGACATCCAATTTCCATGCAGTCTTTGAGAACATGAAGTCTGGACTTGGACTCCACCAGTAGAAAGGAGACACCTGGGCTCACGTTAGTTTGGCTGTGTGCCCTCTAAGAGGCCTTTGTCTGATTTCTATTACAGGAAGGACACTTTTTTTTTTGTTTTGTTTTTTTTGGTTGGTTGTGGGGCCTGAGCTCTGGGCCTGGGCGCTGTCCCTCAGCTCTTCATCTCAAGGCTAGTACTCTACCACTTGAGCCACTTCCGGTTTTCTGGTGCTTTATTGGAGATAAGAGTCTCACAGACTTTCCTGCCCGGGCTGGCTTTGAACTTCAGTCCTCAGATCTCAGCCTCCTGAGTAGCTAGGATGACAAGCGTGGGCCACTGGCATCTGGTTTCTTTTGCACTTTGTGGTCTGAGGCTTGGGCTGTCAATCAGGTCAGGACCAGACCCCTGAGATCCATCTTTGCAAAGTCATGTGACCATGTGCCCGTGTCCTGAGAAAAATATGTCCATGCAAGCACCAGGCACCACGCTGTGCTGTGCTTGTTACTGTGTGGGCGTGACAGGGAGGAGAAAGCAGCTAATGTAGGCAGCAGTGTTACCACCTGGCCTGGCATCCCAGCGTCTTCCCTTGGGCCTCTGAGACTTGCCTCTACATTTCAGCACTGACTGCGGCTGGTTATTCACTGCGATCAGCACTGACTGCGGCTGGTTAGTCACTGTGATCAGCACTGACTGCGGCTGGTTATTCACTGTGATCAGCACTGACTGCGGCTGGTTATTCACTGTGTGATCAGCACTGACTGCAGCTGGTTATTCACTGTGCAATCAGCACTGACTGCGGCTGGTTATTCACTGTGCGATCAGCACTGACTGCGGCTGGTTATTCACTGTGATCAGCACTGACTGCGGCTGGTTATTCACTGTGTGATCAGCACCGACTGCGGCTGGTTATTCACTGCGATCAGCACTGACTGCGGCTGGTTATTCACTGTGATCAGCACTGACTGCGGCTGGTTATTCACTGTGCGATCAGCACTGACTCTGGCTGGTTATTCACCGTGCGATCAGCACTGACTGCGGCTGGTTAGTCACTGTGCGATCAGCACTGACTGCGGCTGGTTATTCACCGTGCGATCAGCACTGACTGCGGCTGGTTATTCACCGTGCGATCAGCACTGACTGCGGCTGGTTAGTCACTGTGCGATCAGCACTGACTCTGGCTGGTTATTCACTGTGCGATCAGCACTGACTGCGGCTGGTTAGTCACTGTGCGATCTGCACGGACAGGCTGGTATTCACTGTGCGCTCACACAGGACCTGTGCTGGGCGTGTGGAAGAGCTCCACTTGTCTAGTTTCATCTTAGCTGATGGGAAGTTCTCAGTGGGAACTATTTAAAAATATTTTGTAAAAAGACATCTGAAACGGATTTAAAAAAACCAGATTAACAGCATAATGTTTGCCTGGGGAAGAAAGACAGGTTCAGGAGAAATCCCCTTGTGTGCAAATTAGATGTGCAGTTCCACAGTATTTGCATCATCCTGACAGAGAGAGCTCTGGCCAGTCCATCCATTCTGAACTCCTAAACCCTGGGCAGGAGTCTGGGTAGGCCTCCCTCTTCCAGTGCTCGCTGGGGAGCGACGGCGGGCAGTCAGCGGTAGGGAGGGACTTCCAGGAAGGAGCTACCGTGCCCCTGTCAGAGCCAGCTCAGAGCTGTGCACCTTGGCTCTGTGGACCATGTGTGTCTCCCACTCCTGGTGGGTGCACCTCCCAGATGTAACCCCAGACCTGACACAATGCATGCTGGGAGACGTGTCGGAACCAAGCTGGCGATGGGAGCTGCAGGAGGACAAACCAGTCTGCCTCCCTGGCTTGCGTCTGGAGGCCCGGGGCGGGGGGTGGGGGGCTGGAGGCCGGGGGTGGGGGGCTGGAGGCCCCGGGGGGAGGGGGAGGGGCTGGAGGTGGGCTCTCAGCTTGATGCAGTTGCAAGATGGTGGAGGCCCAGGAGAGGAAATTGGGTCCTGGGAGAAGTTCACATGAGGAGAACGCTCGAGTCCCAGCCTTTGCTCCCTTGCTTTGTGGCCATCCTGAGGTGGGCGGCTTCCTGGCCCAGGTGCTCCCTCCACGGATCACTGCGCGCCACGGGCCGGAAGAGCCACGGGGCCCAGTGACCTTGGACAGCAGCTCTGAGCTGAGAACCCGCCTTCCTCTTCACGCTGGATTCCCCAGGGCGTTGTCCGTGACGGGCAGCTGGCTGACACTGTGAGTGGAACCGCAGGCTGAGGGGAACCGGGACGGTGACTCTGTGACCCCCCTACCGTGAGCAGGGCTCCGTTAGGAGATGAGTTCCACGGCAGAAGCAGCAACCCCTCAAGGGGTGTGCACAGAGCCGCGATTCCTGGTCGCCCACGGCACAGGCCGGAGCTGCTGACCAGGCGGTGGCCCCAGCGGGCCCAGGCTTTGTCCCTCATTGCTACATCGTCTTTGTGGCTCAGTGCAGCACAGGATCCACCCGCCCCAGGGAGAGGGAGAGGAAGGGCGTGCAGACTCCTTCAGCCCCTCTGGCCGCTCCTCCTGCCTGGCCGCCTCCCCCTGCGCCCCCCCCCCCCCCCAGCCCTCGGCTTCGTGCAGCTCCATTGATTAAATGCCCAGGCCCATTATGTGATGGATTTCGCATCCGTGCACGCTGCCCTGGGAGCAGGCCCGGGCGCACAGGCTCTCTAAATACAGACATCTAATGGCGGGTGTGTGACCCGGGTGGAGGGAGGCAGGAGAGGGAACTTCTGCTTCATTAGCCAGGGCCAGAGGGCCAAGCGGGAGGGAGGTGCATGCAGGGCCACGGCCTGAGCCGGCTCTGGACGGACAGGCCCGGCTGCCAGGCGGCTGCCCGCTGGGCACAGGCCGGGATGGCTGCCCGGGGGAGGAGTCCTGAGACGCACGCTTCAGAGACGGAGGGATGCTTCTGGACCTCTCTCACATCTGCCTGGAGCCTGCCCAGAGGAAGGGGTTGCCGGACTCTGCAGAAGGCTGGACAGTGCAGCTGCTTCCTCACTCTGGGCCCACTGGGCGGAGCAGGGCACGGGCATTGCCAACTACTCCACCCACCAGCTCAGGAAAGGGAAGGAACTGCCCGAGACCCACCCTGGCTGGCGAAGAACATCTGTCCCTTGCCGGTGCTGCTCAGGAAGGATTCCTAGACCCTGACCTGTGCAGTTGCTGATTACATACAGCGCACCACCTGGCTCCTGGCTGGTGGGCGCACGCTGCGGTGTCCAGTTCCTTCCTGTACCTGCCGGCCTGCCCTGAGGCGGGGCAGGAGCTGTGTGGAGAAACAGGGATTGACAGATGGCATGCACCAAATGGCAGTGACCACACTGCAGGGTGAGCTGCCCAGGGCAGAGGGCGGGGTCTGGCCCGGCAGGTCTCCCCCAGCCTGCTCCTGCAGCCCAGGTGCCCACCATCAAACTGGGAGCCAAAATGCACAGGTAAAGCTCCTGGGAGACAGACCGGACAGAAACCCTCGGTATTCCCCAGCCCAGGAGCTGGAAGGTGGGCAGGAATCGCTGAGTGTCTCCCTGCCCTGGGGTGCAGGCCGGATCCAGTGAGTGAGTTCTCAGGCTGAAGGAGGGAAGGCAGCATGCCAAAAGGCACACTCGGTAGTTCTTTAGAACGAGAGAAAGTTGCTCTTCAGATACAGCTAGCATCTCAGCATAGCTGGACCATTTCATCCTCCTGTGCAGGTGAGGATATCCTGGTTTTCATGCCATTTCCACAATGCTGCTTCCTGAGAGATGTGGAGATCATGTAGTATGTGTGTGTGTGTGTGTGTATGTGTGTGTGTGTGTGTGCATGCATGTGCATGTGCACGTGTCTGTTGGCACACCTAGGCACACATACAAGTTTGTGCCCTGTGTGGTGTGCATACTGGTCGCAGACACCTGTGTGCTGAGCCGCATAGGGCACTCCAGTCTTTCTGGGACATGGTAAGGCCCACAGGGGGCCTGGCCAGCTGTCCTCCGAGGCCACGTCCTCCCGCGAGCTTCCCCCAGCACCGCAGGAGCTGGGAGCGCTCGGCAGCCTGGTGAGAGTCAGCGCCGTCGCCAGGGAGGACAGTGTCCTCTCCTGCGCTGAGCGCCGAAGTCGACGCACAGGCAGATCCAAGACCAGCCGTAGCCCCGCCACCCCGGCCGCCACATCACCGCGCGGCTGCGAGGCCACCAGTGGGACGCTGCCCATGAACGGCACTTCCTGCAAACTCGGTTGGGAAATAAGGTCACAAAGGAAGCTGCGCAGAGACCGGGACGCGCAGGACCCGGGGGCCAGACGCCGCGGGGCGGCCAGAGCCGTCCCCTGCACTGGGGACGGGCGGGGCAGCGCCGGGCGGACGGCACCACCTCCCAGCTGACCAGGGCTCTGCCCAGCACAGTGTCCTTCCAGCTGACCGGGGCTCTGCCCAGCGCAGTGTCCTTCCAGCTGACCGGGGCTCTGCCCAGCGCAGTGTCCTTCCTTCCAGGTCAGACGGCGTCAGGACCCCGTGGAAGGCAGGCAGGGAAGCAGCTCCATCCAGAGCTGGGCCTGTCCAGGGTCCTGAACGTGGCCTGGCCCGGAGCGGACGCAGCCGTCCCTGCTCAGGCTGCGGCTCGGTCGGTCTGCTCTGTGGCAGGGCACGGCGCAGCCAGCCGGCCAGCGGCGCAGCTCCTCTGCTCCGTGAGGAGGCGCAGGGGCAAGAGTTATACCGGGAGCCCCGGCTGCTTTCACCAGAGGCCGGATGCCGGGTGCGCGGCCTGCAGAGTGGCCTGGGCTTGGGCGCCTCGGCCCCCGAGTAGGGGTCACCCCGAGCTGTGCCAAAGACAGGCAGCCTTCCCCTGCTCTGAGCCTGCAGTTGCTGGTCTGTGCATGGAGGAAGGGGCGTGTGCACCCGGGAGGGAGCAAGGGGCTCCTGTAGAGAGGCTCAGAGGTCTGCGGGATGCAGAGCCCGCGCCAGCCTCAGAGCTCGCTGCCCCCAGGCCTGGGCCTGGGCTCAGGTTCCAGGCTGTGGGGCCGCGGCCTTTCCTGTGTTCTCGGTGCTGGCTGGACCGCGTGTGGGTGAGTGTGCACCAGGCGGCCAGTGAGGCCATGGTGCCCCCCAGCTCCATGAGCCCAGGAGCTGTCAGGGTGGCAGCTGGAACCAGAGGGACCCCCCAGGTGTCCCAGCCCGGGGCCGGGGGCGCTGGAGCCTGGCATAGTGCTCCCGAGGGAGCCTCCCCTCCTCCCTCGGAACCTGCAGACAGCAGCCCCTCCAGGGTGGCTGTGAACCCACTAGAAACTCTGTGACTTACCACCACCACCACCCCTGCTGAGTGCTCCCAGCCCTGGCCTGTGCCTGGACAGCCCCAGGAGACCCCGCCCTGGGGCCCTGGGGTGGGAAAAGGGCCAGCTACCTGTCCCAGAGGGTCCTGGGGATTTTTGCCACTTGCTGAATCTCCCTGATATTTCCTTTAAAATGTTCGCTGTTATACCCTTCACTAAACTCACAGCAGAGCAATAAATCCAGGTGCTTTGCATAAACATTTGGTCTTAATAAAAAAATAAAAACAAGGAGCCATTTTGACTTGTTTCCTAACATCTGAGTTTAATTTAAGTAATCGAGTAGGTGTCTGTAGGAAAAACAAAACAAAAAACCTGGAGATGTTTCTGTTTCAGGAAAACTCATTCAAAGACTTATGGGTTATGTATTTCTTTAATTTGCCTCTGAAATGCAACTATAAATCTGCATCATGTGACGTTAATGAGTACTCATTTCTGAAATGAAATATGCATTGTGTTGGGTTTTCTGATCTAAGGAGGGGAGGCAGCACAGGTGCTTTGAGTCCTGACTCCGTGGGCGCTGGGCAGAAGGCCGGGCGGGCAGGTGTCCCGGGGTGTGCGCCCCTCCGCGCTCGCCGCCACACGTGCCTGCCTGGTTCCGGGGAAGCCGGTAGCGCTCAGCCTCCATCCATTCTCCTGCATCTCCGTGCGGTGGACACGGTTCAGCCTGGGGCCCTGCCTGCTCCCAGAGGCACCAACACACCCTGGCACTGCTGCCCTGCTTCAGCTCTATTTGGAGAAAGGTTTAATGCTTTGTGACACCCAATGCCTTCCTCCTCAACAGGTCCAACAACAGCGCATTGATTTTTCTGTGCGGGTGGAAGGCCTGGATTCTGAAGCAGAGGTACAGAATTGGGCGTGGCTGCCCCTCCCCAGCACAGGTGCCTAAGAAGAAGAGGACATCAGCAAGCAGACCCACCCCTAGTCCTGATGACATCACAGGCAGGCCCCGCCCCTCATCCTGATGACATCACAGGCAGGCCCCGCCCCTCATCCTGATGACATCACAGGCAGACCCGCCCCTCATCCTGATTATGTCACAGACAGGCCCCGCCCCTCATCCTGATTATGTCACAGGCAGGCCCTGCCCCTCATCCTGATTATGTCACAGGCAGGCCCCGCCCCTCATCCTGATGACATCACAGGCAGACCCACCCCTAGTCCTGATGACATCACAGGCAGGCCCCGCCCCTCATCCTGATTATGTCACAGGCAGGCCCGCCCCTCATCCTGATTATGTCACAGGCAGACCCTGTCCCCATCCTGATGACATCACAGGCAGGCCCCGCCCCTCATCCTGATGACATCACAGGCAGACCCATCCCTCATCCTGATGATGTCACAGGCAGGCCCCGCCCCTCATCCTGATGACATCACAGGCAGGCCTGCCCCTCATCCTGATGAGGTCCCAGGCAGGCCCCTGGTACGTGCACAAAAATCGTTACCCTACTGATGTGAAAGCTCTGTAGCACTCAATTTTAGAGTTGTGAAATATCACCAGCCACTCCTCAGAGAATGCTTGCATTGATTTTTGCTGAACTATCATATCTGTAATCAATCTGTGCTGGTTATTGAAGTATGGCCTCTGGGTTGCAAGCCGGTTCTGCGTCACCTGCTCTGGGGAAATGGGCCGGGTATGCATTATTTTTCCCGTGCCCAGAAAGCAGGCATTGTGGGCAGGAGCTGGCGGGAGGGATGAGGCCTGGCCCCCGGGAGCTGGGAGCAGCAACCTGGCAGGGACCAGCAGCACAGGTGGCTTCCCCGGGCCAGGCCTGGGAGCCCGCAGCTTTCCCTCCTCCTGCAGAGGTCTTTTAATAGCCGACCGCTCATTACCCCAGTCCTCTGTGATAATTAGCAAACCTCTAAATCGGTTTCTCGGTGGAAACCACAGTGGAGCTGTTCCCTCCCGGGAATCCAGACTACGCTCTGTGGTTGCGAATTGGGGATTCATTTGGCACAGAAAACACAGAGGATTGAACCAGCCAGAGACACAGCTTGTCCAGAGGGTGAGCTCTGCACAGATGCCACAGCGTGTGCACTAACCATGTGATCGCAGCACAGCCTTGGCACAGGAGAGCCAGGCCGTGCACCGGACGCGGCCCCTCGCCAGCGAGGGGGGAAATAGTGTGTAACCCTGGAAGAACATTTCCCTGCTTCGGGTGCTACTCGTGCGTCACACACACACACACACACACACACACACACACACACACACACACACACACATCTGCATTAGTAACATTTTCTGCCTTCGTTCTCTCCCATCTGGTAAAACATTTCCAAGGTAAACTGGGCTCTTGTGTGTGCCATGTCTGAGGTTCACGGCTCTCACCACCGAGATTTTCCAGCTCTGGCACGTACACGCACGCGCGCACACACACACACACACACACACACACAGCTGTGTGAGACATTCCCCAGTGTTTATTGCCTTTGGCTTCAATATAATACTTAATTGTAAGTTTGCATGATTTAATTTATAATAATGTTCACGTTTAATAACTGGAAGAGAAAATCCCTGAGTGTTGGCCAGTTGGTACCCAGGTACCCATAGAGGACCCTCACCACACGTACCTGCCCCGGGTGCCGGCTGCGCCCGTGCCTGGGCCCCGGGGCGGGCATCACCCAACAGGACCTGGACGGTGAGCAAGGTCACAGGGATGGACCACGGCCTTCCAGGTGACAGGGACCGCACAGCTGGATGCGGCCCGTAGGGGACTCAGCTGCACAAGGGCCACCGCATGCAGTGGGGATGTGGTCCTGCACAGGTGCCGGAGGCTCTCCTCTCCAGCGGCCAGCGGCTGGAGGGGAGGCAGGACCACCAGCCGACCCGGTGTCTCTGAAGAATTGAAACAAATGCCAGGCCGCGGGGTGGGGCAGGGGGTGCACTGGGCAGAGCGGGGCGGGGCTTGGCGCTCTCTCCTTCCCTCCTTCTGCAGCTCTCTTGCAAACACAGTTTGTGGGAACAGATCAGTGCTCAGCCTCATTCCCCAGCTTTGCCTAAAGGTAAATCAGCAGGACACACTTTGAAATCAATCTCCCTGCTGTTTGCACCGTGAAACGCATTGGCGGGTCTTTCCAGATTCACCATGCGAATGGTGGCGGAGCCTGCCTGCTCCCCTGCCTCTGAGCGCCCAGTCTCCACAGCCCCACCCTGTCCCCAGGCCTCGGTAGCCAGGGGTTGCGGTCTGCCCACCCCCCCCATCACTGAGCACGTGCTGGCCTGGTCACAGCTCTGCAGCCCAAACTCGACCCCGGCCGTCTGGGGCTCCATCAGGGACAAGGGGGCTTTGAGAAAACAGAGCCATTCCACCCAGTGTAGTTGAATCCGCAAAACCTCTGTGCACGACTCCATTTACAGTTGAGGAGACTGAGCACGGCTTGGCAGTCAGAGGAATAATGGCACCCCAACATTGGCGGCAGTGACCCCAGGCGCCTGCACCCATCTGGGCCGGCAGGGGACATGGGCTCCACCGCTGCACGCCAGCACCAGTTCCTGTGGGCCGCTCTGCTGTCCCTGCTGCCTTTGTGCCTGGCAGAGGTCCCAGTGTCCCAGCCCAGCTCCTGGGCAGGGCTGGTGGGCTGCAGGCGCTGTGCTGATCCCGTGTGTGGACATCGCAGGGCTAGCCTGTCTGGAGAAGCCCCAGAACCATGAGGGCCAGCGGTGCTGGGCTGAGCCTGGAGCCCTGCTCGGTCCTGCGGAGAGGCACCCGTGTGCTGAGGTCCCAGGAAATAGCCAGGAATGCGCGTGCCTCCAGGCTGTGGGAGCCAAGGACAGTTCTGAAACCTGAGGCCTTTATTTAGCACAGATGCCTTGGTAAAAATGTACGAGTCTGACAGACACATTCGTTTTCTGCCTGGGTGAAATAAGGTGTAAGATTTTCAAGTCTCTTTTCTAATTTATCGTGCATCCTGTGTGCCGATCTTCTGCTTGTCAACAGGTTTTTAATTCAAGAATCTGTTTCAGAATCCACAGATTGGCAGAAAAGTTGAGGGCAGTGCCCCCCCCCCCCCCCACCATGACTCTGACCTCTATCCCGCAGAGAGGGGACCTGGCCACCAGGAGGCAGCCTGGAGAGAGGCCAGCCTCCCCCTCCCCGGGTGCTCTGGGCTGGGCGCGGGCTCGGACTTCCCAGCAGGACTTCCCAGCACCTCCGGCAGAGGCCTACAGCCCTAGGCCACAGGAGGAAAAACAGACCCGTGGCAGGGTGGTTTGTGACAGCTGTCTGGGTGAGGTGCCACCTTCTCCCCTAAAGAGAAGCTCAGAGCCAGTCCGGCAGAAAGCAAAGAGCGTTGACTTGGAGTTATGGAGCTTGAGGCCTTCAGCTGGCTGAGCCTCAGGTCCGGTGGCGTGCCTGGGCTGGGCAGTGCCAGCCCCACCCCTACCCCCACCCCGCCGGGGACTTTGCGCTCTGCATGGGTGGGGCGGGGTCTGAGGAGACCCCCCGCAGCCTGGTGAGGGAGAGGAGGAGGAGAGTGCAGCCAGCAGCCATAGCAAAGCAATGTGGAAGTCACATCATCACACTCTGCCCCAGTATCGGCGCGCTTCCCTGCCACTTCCCTCCAGGGAGGAATGGCCTGGCGTCCGCTGGCAGACCTAGTCCCGTCCTTCCCAGCTCCCTGCAGACACACGTCTGCTGCGTCCCGCTGCACCTAACATCCACGGCACTGAAACCAAGGAGATATCTCCTTTCCTCCAGCGAATTGAGCCCAACCCACACCTCCGTGCTGCCTTACAGGAAGTTCTGGAGGTCCAGTCTGAGCTCCTCGGCCTCCCCACTGCTGCCCAGCCTGGGAGTCCTGTCAGGATCTCTGCAGGGTCCCCCTGGCTGCTGCCTGCCCCCGGCTCTGTGGGCAGCGCCAGGCACCGTCCGTGGGGATCCCCTGCTGACACGCAGGCTCAGGGGTCAGGAGAGGCCCTGCTCCCAACAAGCCCCCTCTGCCCAGAGCCGGGCAGAGGGCCAGAGCTCACCTCTACTCAGCTGCCCCGGGGACCCTGGAGCTCAGGAGCCTCGGTCCAGCCCCCGACCGGATGGAAGGTATCTGGACACAGTTGGGCTCTGGGCATGCTGAGCTCCCAGGGCCCTGGTGGCCCTGATGGGTGAGTTCCTCTTTGTGCCTCCTCTCGGCGCCCACGGGGCATGCCAGTGGCCTCACCAGCACAGAGCAGGGCCGACAACAGCCACAGACCCCACAGGCCGGTGGTGCTGGACCTGCTGGCGGGCACAGCCTGGGGCTGGGTGTGCTGGGCTTGCTGGTGGGCACAGCCCAGGGCCGGGTGTGCTGGGCTTGCTGGTGGGCACAGCCCAGGGCCGGGTGTGCTGGGCTTGCTGGCGGGCGCAGCCCAGGGCTGGGTGTGCTGGGCTTGCTGGCGGGCACAGCCCGGGGCCGGGTGTGCTGGGCCTGCTGGCGGGTACAGCCCGGGGCCGGGTGTGCTGGGCCTGCTGGCGGGCACAGCCCAGGGCTGGGTGTGCTGGGCTTGCTGGCGGGCGCAGCCCAGGGCTGGGTGTGCTGGGCTTGCTGGTGGGCACAGCCCAGGGCCGGGTGTGCTGGACCTGCTGGTGGGCACAGCCCAGGGCCAGGTGTGCTGGACCTGCTGGCGGGCATAGCCCAGGAGCCCCGGGCCAGCAGGCAGGAGGGTGGCCCTGCCCCAGGGACCCGCCGTGTGTGCCGACCACGACCTCCTCAGCCTCCGGTGAGGAAGGAGCACTGAGGGGCGCAGGCGAACCATAGGCGAATGGCGGCTCACGGGGCCTGGCTGCTTCCACGGGGTGAGCTGCACTCGTTTCCATCACTGGCTGGCAGAGCTTCTGGGAAAGGCATCTTCAGTGGCCAGCTGTCCCAGGTCCAACAGAGGGAGCGTGAGACGCCCCCCCCCGCACGCGGTGCCTCGTCCAGCGCTCCTGCCCCGTCCTCTGGATGCCTTCCCTGCAGCGCGAGCATGGGCACGGGGGACGGACAGCGGCAGGCGCCTGACCAGGGGGTGCGGGAGGGCGCGGAAGTCAGCGGGGAGGACCCTGTGTTCGTCCACCCTGGGCGCCAGCAGGGCTGGCTGGAGTCCCACCCATGCCTCCCGTTGGCCTGCCGCGGCCCCGCCCTCCGAGAGCAGTGTGCTGGTTGGCTAGGGCCTGGCCTTGTGACCTGTGGAGCCAGGACTGCGATGATGCCCAGGGGCTGCTGAGTGCAGTCCTGACACCACCAGCTCTCCAGTGTGCAGCCGGGGCCGCCCGCCCCGCGGTGGACACAGCGGGGTCACCTCCACCCAGCGGTGGACGCGGCAGGGTCACCTCCACCCAGCGGTGGACACGGTGGGGTCACCTCCACCCAGATATGGACACAGTGGGGTCACCTCCACCCAGCAGTGGCAATCGGGGTCCCCCAGCCCTGCAGTGGATGGCTTCCCAGCCACACTGCTCTTGGAGGCAGCACCAGGATGTGGACCCCCATCAGGCCAGGCCCCTGATCACTGGCTGGACGGTCCTCCACACAGCTCAGGCCCTGAGCTGCAGGTCAGCCTTGGAGAAGCCCGGGACGGAGGACGCTCCCCATGGACGCTCCTTTCTCCCCAGAGCCTGGCCCCCGGCCGCGCACAGCCAGGGAGCAGCACACGGTGCCGTAAACGCGTCCCAGAAGATAACGCAAAGCCCAGAGCCGTGACATCTCCAGGAAGCACACGTCCTTGCAATGAAAGCCATGTCCCCTCTCGGTCTCAAGGATGAGGATTGGAGGGCCAGCGAGGGCATCACCTTTTACAGTAAGTGTCATCTGACCATTAAAAATTAATTCGCCTCAAGTACACTGTCAGGTCCTGGGGACGTGTGTGTGTGATTCACTGGAGTCTGTGAGGCTCAGCTGGCGCTGAACTCCAGCAGAGGGTCCGCAGAGGAC
The DNA here is from genome assembly GCF_019054845.1 of Dipodomys spectabilis. Taxonomy (NCBI): domain Eukaryota; kingdom Metazoa; phylum Chordata; class Mammalia; order Rodentia; family Heteromyidae; genus Dipodomys; species Dipodomys spectabilis. The sequence continues at coordinate 437,176 of NW_024871402.1, read as the reverse complement.
AGAGGCTGGCTTTGCTGCTGGGGACTGCCAGAGGCCTGTAGGCTCTGCCTCAGACAGACAGACAGACCCAGCACAGCCCAGGGCTCCTGTCCATCCATCCATCCTTCCGTCTCTCCTTCCATCCATTTCAGTGTAGCATCACTTCCATAATTCCAGTATTTTAGAAGTACAGCTTCTAATAGGAGTTCATGACTCCTGATCTTCCATCAGATTTCAGCAATGGGACCTGCGATCGATGTCACATTGCTTCGCCCTCCATGTCTCTGGCATTTCTACTCTATTTGATGTGATTTTTCTTTCTCCCGGAATCTCCCACCGCTTTTCCTCACTGTGGTCGCTCTGTGAAAGCAGCTGTACTGAGGCCTCGTTGTGCAAAACTAGGTTCAGTGCGTTTTGACATCCGCGTAGACCTGCAGGAGTTAACTCAGGGGTTAACTCAGACCTGCAGGAGTTAACTCGGGAGTTAACTCAGACCTGCAGGAGTTAACTCGGGAGTTAACTCAGACCTGCAGGAGTTAACTCAGACTTGCAGGAGTTAACTCAGACCTGCAGGAGTTAACTCAGTCGACCTGTCCACCCCTCCCAGGGTTTCCGTCAGTCCTCTGAAAAAATGTGCCTGTGCAGTGGACGCTGCTGGCGGTGAGTGGACCTCCAGGGCTCCTTTCCCTGGCAGGATGAAGACCTATTTTAAGCCTTGCTATGTTTTCCACATCTGGAAGCAATGAAAATGCCTAACAGGTGATTGGTCCCATGCATGGACCGTCCGTGCTAAAGAAAACTAGACAGCTGTCAGGGAAATGGAAGAATCTGTGTGCACCTCCGTGGGCGGTCAGCTTCCTGTGAGAGAAGGTGCAACGTGGCCGTGTCTAACGGGAGCGGAACGCACCTTGGACGGTGCTTCTGGAAGTCGTCGGCAGCTGGAGTCCGCGTGGGCAGGGATTGGGAGCTGGGCTGGAGGCAGGATGTGTTCCATTTTGGTGAAGAGCTTGTCTGCGTTTTGTCTGTGTCCTGAGGCTCTGGGGAGGCTGAGCTTTCAATTGATGAGCTAATTAATGTGGCAGAGGAGGTTCTGGGACAGCGCGGCTTTTGGGCTGCGGCTGGGGGATGGATGGCAGCTTTTAGCCAGGTTTCTAGTCCACAGAGGATCAAGAGCAGAAAGATTTGAAAAACTTGCCGTCGGGTCAGAAAACTCAGTGGGGAAGTGAGGGAGACGAGACTCCTGAAGGGAAGAGCTGAGAAATGTGGTGGGAAAATGCCTTGAGGGCATCTCCGCAGCTGGCCACACCAGCACCCGCCCCGGGCCGCAGCGGGCAGCGGCAGCGAGCTCGGTGACCCCGGGCTCAGCCTTCAGCCCTGCGGGCGCTGCCGCCTGGTGCTGAGGAGCTGGTGGCCAGGCCGGGGTCACGGCTCGGGGCAGGTGTGCAGAGCGCATCTTGGAGGCTCCCACTGAGCCCGGAGGAAGGCCGGAGGTCGGCCGTGTGTAGCCGCACCGTCTCCCCACAGGCAACTCTTGAGAGGGGTTGATGTGGAGCTGGAGGCCATGGCTCCATCCCAGACCAGCCGCCCTTGAAGAGGACAGTCACGGGTGTAGGAGATCATGTGAAAACTGATGTTTAGCTTGTTCGACCTTGGATGACTTCTTGATTCTCATTCGGGCTTCCCAGATGCCCACACTGCGTCTCAGCCATGCAGGGACCCATCCAGACAGCCAGGGCAGGGCAGGCGGGGGGGACATCACCACCAGCCAGCCAGGCCTGCCCAGCCAGGCGGACAGTTGGTGACCACAGACCGACCTGGGCCCAAAGAGGCAACAAAGGAGACAGACTCCTCAGGGCAGCGGGCGGTCTGCTCCCCTGGAACTCTGACCTGCTGCGGGCCCAGGAGGCTGCTGCCCAGAGCTGGCCCCGCGGCCGCGCCGGCCGTGCATGCAGGCCCGGCCATGCGTCCTCTGCACGGATCTGCTCTGTCCGGACTGCGCACACACAAGCGCTTTCTATTGATCTCAGTTGGCCTCTCGCACACGCCTGGCGGCTCTGCAGAGAAGCGAAAGGTCGTTGCGGTGGAAATGCGGCTGTTACGGTCCTTCCCGGGGAGCCCGCGGGGCGGCTCAGCAGCCCGGGCACGGCTGGGGCTCGGCGTCGTGCGGCAGCCAGGGCAGCAGCCCACCAGAGACCCGCCCGGCGGCCAGACCCCAGCCCAGCTCGACAGTTCCCGGGGGGCAGTGGTCATCCATCCTGGGGCACATGGAACCCCTGGGGCCCGGCCTCCACCCCAGAGGCCACCAAAGGCTCCAGGTGAAGACCATGCCCTCCGGGAGTGTGTTCCAGAAACTTCCCCGCTGTGTCCCCCCACCACTGCTGGCCGGAGGGGCCCCCAGGGAGCCCCATCCAGCCTCGTCACGTGGCCCTTCTTCCTGCACCAGGGTGTCCCTGAGGACTGTGCCCATCCTTCTCAGAGTCAGGGCCTGGGAACCCGCCAGGAGCCCAGAGCCCCGAGCGCTGCCCACCTGCCTGCCGCGCTCCAGATGCCCTCCCTGCCCCCTACCCCCAGCCAGCCGCACACCCAGAGCAGCCTTGCCACACATTACCACCTCCAACCACTGCGCCGAAGTTCCCGCACAATGCCTGGGGGAGGGGGGCTGGCTCCCGGGGGAGGGGGGCTGGGGGAGGAGGGCTGGCTCCTGGGGGAGGAGGGCTGGCTCTGGCTCCTGGCTTCAGTGTGCTATGGGTTGGGGGGCAGGGGCTCTGAGCAGTTCCTGTTGTGGGGGTGGGAAGCGAGGAGAGATGGGACCGAGTAGTAGGAACAACCCCCTAAGAACCCCAGTGGCACCCTCCTCCTCCTCCTACTCCCCCTCCTATCCCTCCCCTCCCCCTCCTCCCACTCCCAGCCCCACCTGCCGGGGCCACATCTGAGAGGAGCTTTCCCATCCACAGCACAAACGGCGTGGACGGAATGGAGACACTTTCTGTACAACCTCTTCTAATGTAAGATGGGCGGCTGCCTGGGTCGTGGAAGGGAGCCAAACACCACCCTCTCCACGAACACCTCGGACAGACGCAAAATGGCCTCAGCCTGTGTTTCCAAGGACAGAACTGTGAAATCACAAGCTTTTGGAGAAATAAAGGAGAGAAAAACGTTGTGACCTTGGGGTAGGCGTTGGGGAAAACACAATCCACAGAGGCAAAAATGAGAAATTCATCAAAGTTAAAATATTCCGCTCTGCAGAAGACACGCTGAAGAGAAAGCTAAGACCAGCCACGTTGGGCAGAAACCTGCCGTCCTTCTACCAGACAATGAGCCCGACCCAGCATGTTCAAAACACCTCTAAACTCAGTCAAGGCAACACGGATCAATGGTTCACAGGTTTACCTAAGGAATGAGTGGGCTGAGCTTGGTGGTTCACACTGTAGTCCCAGCTCTCAGGAGGCTGGGGGGGGGGGGGGGGGCTCAGGGCCAGCTGGAGAGCTCTGGTCTTTGGTGCTGCCCCGGGGAGCCTCAGAGGAGCCGGTGGCCAGCAATGAAGTCTCAGCCGTGCCCCTCACAGCCGGACCCCACCCCCCCTGAGAACGTGACCTGGGCGTGTAGTGGGGTCACAGCTGCAGGGGTGCATGCCGCGCGCTGAAAGAGAGGCATTCTTCAGAGCCCCGTCTAGAAATAGACTGGCTGTGACCCCCGCCCCACCCAGCCGTGACCCCAGCGGCCCACAAGGCCGCTGCCTGACCCCGTGCAGGCCACTGTGTCTGCTCCGTGGGAGGGAACCCCAAGCGTGGAGGCCGTCCCCCAACAAGTCCTCCTTGTGTGGCTCTGTGAGAGCCTTTCACGCCGCCCGCCCCGCCCAGACAGCGCAGCTGCAGGTCCTCCTGCCCACTGACCCCTGGTCCCTGTCTCCGCCCTGGCCGGGGGAACAGGGGTGGGGGTTCGGGTGCCTCCCAGCCCCTCCCAACCCCTCTGTCTGTTCTGCCATCAGGCCCCGCCTCGCGGCGTCCTTGTCCCAGCTGGGGGGGGGGACGCAGGCCACTCCTGGCTCCCTGGCCACAGCGGCCTGCTGGGGCTTTCCTGGTGGTGGCTCCATGCACGGCCAGGCTGTGGGTGCAGCCGGCACCGTCTGCCCAGGAAGCAGACTTCCCTGCGTCGTGGAGAGGAGACTTACTTCAGATGTACCCCCAGTTCCAACCATGAGGGCTGGGGGGGAGAGGGTCAGCCTTTGTATTCCACTTCGCCCCTTTTGCCCCGTCCCAGCCTTGTCTCTCAGGAAGGCGCCCGGGCTGCAGGAGGCTGCTCCCAGGCCCCTGGCTGAGCCCTGCCAGCCTCTCCCCAGGACGCCAAGCCGGCCACACGAGACTCTCCCCACAGCAGGAGCACAGGGCGGGGACCCCTCGACCCGGCCAGGTGCGGCCCTGCCCAGCCTGCCCTCCCTCTCCTTGGCACCTTTGCCCGTGGGTCCCGCGGCGAGGTGGAGATGCAGCATCTCTCTCTCGAGACAGCTCTGGTCCCGTTAGGCCCCGTAATAAAGAGGAAATGCAGAAATAAATCTGCCAGCAGAAATCTAATAAGAAGCTGGGCCTGCGGCCTTTGGCACAAAGAGAACAGAAATGCCAACTGTAATTTTTTTCCATTAACATTATATCCACAGGCTCTTGTCAAGGAAGTACCTGATCAGATCCCAAAATGAGCAATTATGAGCGATTGCTGTCGGAGCAGAAGGCCTCTGGCAGAGGAAGTTAATTTCAGAAGATTTCAAGACTCTGGCCAGGCTGGCTTCCTGGGGCAGGAGGCCGCCTTAGGACAGGGCACAGGCGACAGGGACGGGAAGAGGGGACAGGGCTGGGCAGAGTGGCCCTGGGTCTGGGCAGAGGGGCCACGGGGCCGGGCAGAGGGGACGGGGCCGGGCAGAGGTGCCCCGGGGCTGGGCAGAGGCGCCCTGGGGCCGGGAAGAGGCGCCCCGGGGCCGGGCAGAGGGGCCGGGCAGCCCAGGGGGCTGTTGTGGCTTCTGGAGCGTGGGCAGGAAGACCTCAGGTGTTAAATCCCCTGAGTCTGGGTGGAGACCAAGGATTGTTGTCTAATGAGCCTTCAGTCCAGAAACCCCGTGTCCCTCAGCCCCCGCTGCTGCTGCCCTCAGGAGGGGCCAGCTCTGCCCTGAGCCTGCTGACTGGGCTGGACTCTGCGGACCGGCAGGCTGGCGGGGAGATCCCCAAGGCAGGGGGTGGGGTGCTTTTCTGGCTGTGGCAGGTGGCAATCGGTGGTTAAACGGCGATCTCAGGATGCTGCAGATGAAAGACCTTGAGCTCCGAGCCCACGCTGGGCCCGTAGCCTGCACCGAGGCAGGCCAGCTGTGGATGGAGGCCACCTCCCTCCCTCAGCCTGGTCACGGATTTATGAAGCTGGCAGACAGAGGGGCTCTGCATTAGATCCTCTGATTTCTCTCAGCCTTTCAGTGCGGCGCCGACACAAGCCTCCTCTTCAGGCTTCTGCCAGGAAGCTCTTGCTGCTTTCCTGGTAGCTTGCCCGGAGGCTCCAGCCAGTGCAGAGCACAGAGGTGCCCCGAGACAGTGGTCTTGTTTGGAAGGCGTGCGCGCTGCGGCTCCTGTGGAGCCTGCGCACCGGGCTGGGCTGTGCTGCCGGGTGCGGCTGCCCCTGGCTGCCCTTGGAGCGGCCCAGCCGGGATTCCTCTCAGCCATGTTCCAGGGCCCGTCCACGGGGGGGGGGGGCGGGGGGGGCCTGGATTTCCCCGGCAGGTGGGGGTCGGCAGGGCCGCAGGCTGTCGGAGAAGCAGCAGGGGGAGCCAGCATCCTCTGAGAAGCATTTCGTTCACAGCCAACCCCACGTGCAGAAAGATGTCCATCACTCTCCTTCCCACTGTCCCACCCATGGGCCTCCTCCAAGACAAGGACGGGCCTGCAGGGCCGAGTCCCAGGGAGGGAGGTTGGGCCCCAGCTGGAAGCCGTCACAGTGGCCAGCGGCAACGCCAGCTCCGTGGCCACTGCCCGGGATCTGGGATCCTCAGCTGCTAGGTCGCTGTGGTCGCAGGCCGCTGGGCTGGCGGAGGGTGAGAACTCACTGCAGGGCCGGAGCACTTCCACTGCGGGCCAAGATGGCATGGCCTCACCTCGCGTCTGCCCTGGCCACCCTGCCTGACGAAACCTCCCAGCTGAAGAGGACGAAGGCCACTCTAGCCCTGGCTCTGCCCCAAGAGAGAGCTGACTCCTCCAGACCCGCACACGGACAGCGGACAGCGTTAATGCAGAAACCCAGGCGGAAGAGCAGAAGAGCCGGGAGCCCAGCGTGAGAATCAGCGTGAGCCCCAGGAGCTCAGCGTGAGGCCCAGGACCCCAGCGTGAGACTTGGGACCCCAGCGTAAGGCCCGGGAGCCCAGCGTGAGGCCCGGGAGCCCAGCGGGAGGACTGGGAGCCCAGCGGGAGGCCCGGGAGCCCAGCGGGAGACCTGGGAGCCCAACGTGAGGCCCGGGAGCCGGCACTCTGCTGTCCTGGGAAGCTGGGATAGGAGCTGGGATTTCAGAAATGCCCAGAGAAGCAGGATGCTCTGGAGATGGTGGCCATGGGCGCTCGGGAAGTGCTGGCTTCCGCACTAGGGCATCCGAGCACCTTACCCCCCACATCTTAGTGTATGTGGAAAAAAGCAAAGCATGGAAGGGCGCCCACAGGGGGTTGGGAATGTAGCTCAGCAGTAGAGGCCTTGCCTAGCACTCAGGAAGCCCTGGGTTCAATTCCTCAGTACCATATAAACACATAAAGCTGGAAGTGGCGCTGTGGCTCAAGTGGTAGAGTGCTAGCCTTGAACAAAAGAAGCTCAGGGACAGCGCCCAGGCCCTGAGTTCAAGCCCAGGACTGGCAAAAGAAAGGGGGGGGCACCCACTGTCCAGGCCTACCCTTTGCTTGCACAATGTGGACAGTGTTTATCGGCGCTCTGCTCTTAGGCATCACCCCGGGAGAAGTGGTCATTTGCTCTGTCTACAGCTCAGTGAACTGCCCACATTCCCCTGGGAAGCACCTCCATCCACACAAGCACCTTTCGGCGTCCACGTGTGGCTTGTGTCTGAACGTCCTCCCTCGTAAGGCCCAGAGGTAAGGAGAGATGCACTCCAGTCACGTTGGTGCTCATTTTGTATGCCTTCGAGCTTTCCAGCCTCGTTTTCTGCACTATTGTCTTCCTTTGTGTTTAGTTGATTTTGTTTTGTAGTGAAGTGTTTAGATTCCTGTCTCATTTCCCTTTGCGTGCATTCTATTGCTCTCTTCTTGGAGGTTACTCTGGGGATTACGTTTAATGTCTTTACGTTATTACACTCTAGTTTGGATTTACATCGGCTTAACTTCCACGTGGCTCCTCCGCATCCTCATTCCCGCTCCCTCCATTGTGGATGTCATACAGCTACATCTTTGTGTACCGTGTGCCTCCGAATACACACCAAGAATCTGCAGGTGTGTGAGTCTCTTGTGTCAGGTAGAAAGTAGACACACAAGTTGAAGTTACAAGTCTGGCAGGGGTGGTCACGCCAAGGCCACGAGAGGGGATGTGGTGTGGGTGCGGGACCCAGGGTCAGCCCCTGCAATGACCGGCTTCGACATGCTCTTTCTCCTCAGTCCTGCCACACCGGCCAGGCCCGGCACAGACCCGTCTTGCCCAGGCTCCTCAGAGGCCCGGGCCAGGCAGGGGGGGAGGGGGAGTGCTGGCCATGTGGCTTGGGCAGCCCCACTACAGTGCACAGGAGTTCTGCATCCTGCTGACCCCTCCGGAGGGCGGGTGGACGCCCAGCCACTAGGGGACCCCAGGACCTGGCAGGAGCCCTACACCTGACTGTCCAAATGACCGCGCCAGGGCTCCGCGGAGCGGCCATCTCCATGGTCAGCTCCAGCCTTAAAGACAACACTCCAGCCGACACCGGGCAGGACTGGGTAGGTAATGTTTCTCTCGAGTCTGTTTTCAGTGTTTTCCTCCTCTTGAAAAAATAGCTCATGCAAAAGTTGCATAAGATGGAGGGATGCTAAGAGACATCAAAGACATGCTTTAATCCAGCCTTTATGAGGACTAATGAATACTCGTCAAGCATCGTAGAGCAGTGCCTGCTGGTACCAAGTGCTTGTTACGTGATAGGGTGCGTGGTACTTGGGGCAGTCTTCTATTAAATACTGAGGGGCACTTCTTAAAAAAAATATAAAGGCAATGCACAGAGGGGGCAGCTACGCAAGTCGGGGAACGAGCGCATCTCTGTCTGGACAATGCCAGCCCTCCCCCAGCCTCGGTTTACCCCACCCGTGAGTGGTACAGTTCATTTTCAGGGGGTGTCCGGTGAGCACCACTGCTGCGTTTGCTCGCCCTTGTAGAGGTACAGTTCTCAAAAACATCACAGCCGGGCGCCGGCAGCTCATGCCTGGTGCTGGCTCCCCAGGAGGCTGAGATGTGAGGATCAAGGTTCAAAGCCAGCCCAGTAGGAAATTCTGTAGACTCTTGTCTCCAATTAACCTGCAAAAAAAATGAGAAGGGGAAGTGTGGCTTAAGCGGTAGAACCCCAACCTTGAGTGAAAATGCCGCGCCAGAGGGTGAGGCCCTGAGTTCAAACCCTAGTACCAGCACAACACGCACGTGCACACACACACACACTCCAAAGCACAACCAGAGAGGCAGCACACTGGTATTACCGTGACATGAAACCCTTTCCACGCCTTCACCATCTAGGAACCCAAATCAATCCTCACTTCACACCGTGAGACCCATGGGCAGTGGGTTGGAGAAAAACCCAAATGGGTCCCTCCGTGGACTGGTGGGTCCTCCTGGCTCATGACCTGTGGAGATGAGGGCTGCCAGTCAGGACCTGGCCTTGGAGACCTGAGCTCTGGGTCCTCGTCAGACCCAGCCACGTGAGCCACAGCAGCCGGACCTCAGTCATTCTGTCCCCAGGACCTGCCATGGCCTGCCCATCCCCGACTCCAGCTCTGCACAAACCGTATTTCTAAGGAATTAATGAGGCATGCTGGCTCTGCTCGGAGGTAGCTTTTACTTGGCATTTTCTTTCCAGTCCCTGATCCCAGACAATGCGAGCTCCTGCCCGTGGCCCTGGGGCCTCCATTTCTCCCGGTGGAGTGAGGCCAGGACGCTCCCGCCTCCCGCCAAGGCACAAGAGCACACCAGCCTGGTCTGCAGACACCCCTGCTCCTGAGGGGAAAGCTTGCCGCCCCTCCACAGCACTGGCCTTAGAGGGGTGCCGCATTGGGCCCTGCCCACACCCCACCGCAGGCTTCACGGGGCAGCGGCAGTCCCTGCACTGGGCATCAAGGGCCGTGGCCACAGAGGGCCATTTAGTTAGAGCAAGGGCTGCGTGTCTCCATAGAAACGCCAGAGTCTGAGGGAGCAGTGCGTGCTGAATGTGAAATATTTGCCTAATTTTGATGTGAGTGGTTCTAAGCTGTTTACTCCCAGTGCTGGTTAAACGTTCACATGGCAACACTCATCCCTTCTTGTCTTAATTGGTTTTTCCAGTGGACTGGTTGCTTGTGAACAAAGCAGAGTCGTCACAATGCAAAGATTTGGCAAACAAAGTTACCTAAGGGCACATGGGAGCTGGGGGGCCGGGGTGTGGTTTGGACAGGCCCGCACAGGCCAGCAAGGCCAGGGAAGGGCCTGGCCACAGCTCCCGCTCCCGGCGTGGCTGGCCACACAGCCCCACGCAGCAAGGCCTTCTTACTACCAGCCAATTCTGCTTCCCGAGTTTGGGTCAAATGCAAGTCCTCTGGGTATGTGCCCCGCCAACGCCACCAGAACCCACACACTGGCGATTTGTAAGTCACAAAAGGGTGGCAGGTCCGTGGCCCCGTGGCCAGCCTGGGAGGCTCTTGTGTGGGAAAGCACTGACGTGTCAGGCAGCATCCCATCACCTGCCCAGGGCCAGTGTATAGACACAGGCGCCCCCGGGGTGCGGCCCCAGCGTCTTCCAGTCCCCGCCTCTCCCCTCTCCTGGCTGGAAGGCGGTGACACCTGCCATTTCCACCACAGAATGGAGCTTCCTATGGGAGAGGACCTGGGATGGGAAGGGGCCTGGGGAGAGGAGGAGGGGAAGAGAGGAGGGTTTTGGAGGCATGGAACTGGGAGGGAAACACTGGGCTGGGGGGAGGGTGGGCTAGAGAGGTGACTGTTGGCTGAGGAGTGTGTGCATTTCTGTGGCTCTCAGGCAGTCCGGGAGAGGCTCAGCTGACCCCGCTCCGTCCACAGCCTGCACTGTGCGGGCTGTACCCACCCGATGCCCCCTGGCTCTTTCCTTTAGAATTCTCTTACCTGACTCACTTTTTACCTAGACCTGAGCAAGGGAACAGCTCACAACTGAGTGCTCACTTACCAAGGGTCCTGAGCCCTCCTGTTCTCTCCTGCCGTAAAGGAAAGAGGCTCCCAGGCCCACTCGGAGCATGGACAGCTTACCTCCACTGAGGTTTGACTCACAAACCACAGGTGTGTGCCACGGTGGATTTCCCCAGGGACACCGCTCACTGAGGTGCTGTGTGCACCCTGCAGCCTCTTGGACCCCAAAGTCAGAGTTAGCAGAGCCTGGGAGCCCCCTCTCCCTCCCAGCCTGGCCCCTCCCCCTCCTTTGCATTAGAAAAATGAGAACAATGCATATTTCATTGCAGAAATGAATATTCATTAAAATCATATAATAAGGATTTACGGCTGCATTTCCAGGGAATTAAAGGGATAAATAACCCCTAAGTCTTTGAGCGTCAGACGGAGCAAAAACATTGCCAGCTCTGCTCCCATGCCTCCTTCCTGCATTATTGAAATGAACCTGACTCAGTTGTTAGGAAATAGCATTATGTGAGTGGTTCTAGAATTCATTTTCTTTTTTTTCTTTTTTTGGGTCCGGTCGTGGGGCCTGAACTCTGGGTCTGGGTGCTGTCCCTCAGCTCTTCAGCTCAAGGCTAGCGCTCTACCACTTGAGCCACAGTGCCACTTCCGGCTTTTTTCTTTTTGCTTATGTGGTGCTGAGGAATTGAACCCAGGGCCTCATGCATGCAAGGCAAGCGCTCTACCACTGAGCCACCTTCCCAGCCCCCTAGAATTCATTTTCTTATTAATTTAAAATTTCGGTGTGAAACACCTATGGTTAATGTCCTTCTGAAAATTCAGGAAAATCAAGGCAAATACAGTTTTACACAGGTTTTAACGGTGGGGCCAAGTTCTGACGTGCATCCTTCGGACAGGACAGAAGGCAGCCCTTCTTCCCTGGGCCGCGCCCGCACAGGGCCTCCTGGGTTTGGAGCCCTAACAGATTCCCTGCGGTGCCCACAGGACTCGTGATGGGTAGAACCTGGGGTTTGTAATGGAGAGCTGGGGCCTGCAGTCCACACTCCTGGGGCATCCCAGTGCACTCCAGGAGGGTTCCGGGCTCCGGCGGCCCCCGGCCCTGGGCTGGGACACCTGGGGGTGGGGGTCCCTCTGGTTCCAGCTGCCACCCTGACAGCTCCTGGGCTCACAGAGCTGGGGGGCACCATGGCCTCACTGGCTGCCTCGTGCACACTCACCCACACGCGGTCCAGCCAGCACCGAGAACACAGGAAAGGCTGCAGCCCCACAGCCTGGAACCTGAGCCCAGGCCCAGGCCTGGGGGCAGCGAGCTCTGAGGTTGGCGCGGGCTCTGCATCCCTCGGACCTCTGAGCCTCTCTACAGGAGCCCCTTGCTCCCTCCCGGGTGCACATGCGCCCTCCTCCATGCACAGACCGGCAACTGCAGGCTCAGAGCAGGGGGAGGCTGCCTGTCCTTGGCACAGCTCGGGGTGACCCCTCCTCGGGGGCCGAGGCGCCCAAGCCCAGGCCACTGCAGGCCGTGCACCCAGCATCCGGCCTCTGGTGGAAGCAGCCGGGGCTCCCGGTATAACTCTTGCCCCTGCGCCTCCTCACAGAGCAGAGGAGCTGCGCCGCTGGCTGGCTGGCTGCGCCGTGCCCTGCCAAAGAGCAGACCGACCGAGCCGCAGCCTGAGCAGGGACGGCTGCGTCCGCTCCGGGCCAGGCCACGTTCAGGACCCTGGACAGGCCCAGCTCTGGATGGAGCTGCTTCCCTGCCTGCCTGCCACGGGGTCTGACGCCGTCTGACCTGGGAGGAAGGACACTGTGCTGGGCAGAGCCCTGGTCAGCTGGAGGGACACTGCGCTGGGCAGAGCCCCGGTCAGCTGGGAGGTGGTGCCGTCCGCCCGGCGCTGCCCCGCCCGTCCCCAGTGCAGGGGACGGCTCTGGCCGCCCCGCGGCGTCTGGCCCCCGGGTCCTGCGCGTCCCGGTCTCTGCGCAGCTTCCTTTGTGACCTTATTTCCCACCCGAGTTTGCAGGAAGTGCCGTTCATGGGTAGCGTCCCACTGGTGGCCTCGCAGCCGGGCAGTGATGTGGCGGCCAGGGTGGCGGGGCTGCGGCCGGCCTTGGATCTGCCTGTGCATCGACTTTGGCGCTCAGCGCAGGAAAGGACGCTGTCCTCCCTGGCGACGGCGCTGACTCTCACCAGGCTGCCAAGCGCTTCCAGCTCCTGCGGTGCTGGGGGAAGCTCGCGGGAGGACGTGGCCGCGGAGGACAGCTGGCCAGGCCCCCTGGGAATTCCATATAAATATTAGCGGAGGACGCGGCCGGCTCCTCACGAGGACATGCAGGCAGCAGCTGTCCTGAGGCTGCCCCCGCCGGGGAAGGAGAGGCCCAGGGCTGTCCAGCAAGGGGACCCTGGCCAGGCCCCGGACGCCACATAGCGCCCTGCCAGGACAGCTGAGCACAGGAAGGGGCAGTTTCAACACAGAGCGAGGCCCTCCTGACCTCAGAGCGAGGCCCTCCTGACCTCAGAGCGAGCGAGGCCCTCCTGACCTCAGAGCGAGGCCCTCCTGACCTCAGAGCGAGGCCCTCCTGACCTCAGAGCGAGCGAGGCCCTCCTGACCTCAGAGCGAGGCCCTCCTGACCTCAGAGTGAGCGAGGCCCTCCTGACCTCAGAGCGAGGCCCTCCTGACCTCAGAGTGAGCGAGGCCCTCCTGACCTCAGAGCGAGGCCCTCCTGACCTCAGAGCGAGGCCCTCCTGACCTCAGAGCGAGCGAGGCCCTCCTGACCTCAGAGCGAGCGAGGCCCTCCTGACCTCAGAGCGAGCGAGGCCCTCCTGACCTCAGAGCGAGCGAGGCCCTCCTGACCTCAGAGCGAGCGAGGCCCTCCTGACCTCAGAGTGAGGCCCTCCTGACCTCAGAGCGAGTGAGGCCCTCCTGACCTCAGAGCGAGTGAGGCCCTCCTGACCTCAGAGCGAGTGAGGCCCTCCTGACCTCAGAGCGAGGCCCTACTCACCTCAGAGCGAGCGAGGCCCTCCTGACCTCAGAGTGAGGCCCTCCTGACCTCAGAGCGAGCGAGGCCCTCCTGACCTCAGAGCGAGGCCCTCCTGACCTCAGAGTGAGTGAGGCCCTCCTGACCTCAGAGCGATCGAGGCCCTCCTGACCTCAGAGCGAGGCCCTACTGACCTCAGAGCGAGCGAGGCCCTCCTGACCTCAGAGCGAGCGAGACCCTCCTGACCTCAGAGCGAGCGAGGCCCTCCTGACCTCAGAGCGAGCGAGGCCCTCCTGACCTCAGAGCGAGGCCCTCCTGACCTCAGAGCGAGTGAGGCCCTCCTGACCTCAGAGCGAGTGAGGCCCTCCTGACCTCAGAGCGAGGCCCTCCTGACCTCAGAGCGAGGCCCTCCTGACCTCAGAGCGAGCGAGGCCCTCCTGACCTCAGAGCGAGGCCCTCCTGACCTCAGAGCGAGCGAGGCCCTCCTGACCTCAGAGTGAGGCCCTCCTGACCTCAGAGCGAGTGAGGCCCTCCTGACCTCAGAGCGAGCGAGGCCCTCCTGACCTCAGAGCGAGCGAGGCCCTCCTGACCTCAGAGTGAGGCCCTCCTGACCTCAGAGCGAGCGAGGCCCTCCTGACCTCAGAACGAGCGAGGCCCTCCTGACCTCAGAGTGAGGCCCTCCTGACCTCAGAGCGAGTGAGGCCCTCCTGACCTCAGAGCAAGTGAGGCCCTCCTGACCTCAGAGCGAGTGAGGCCCTCCTGACCTCAGAACGAGCGAGGCCCTCCTGACCTCAGAGCGAGGCCCTACTGACCTCAGAGCGAGCGAGGCCCTCCTGACCTCAGAGTGAGCGAGACCCTCCTGACCTCAGAGCGAGCGAGGCCCTCCTGACCTCAGAGCGAGCGAGGCCCTCCTGACCTCAGAGCGAGGCCCTCCTGACCTCAGAGCGAGTGAGGCCCTCCTGACCTCAGAGCGAGCGAGGCCCTCCTGACCTCAGAGCGAGCGAGACCCTCCTGACCTCAGAGCGAGGCCCTCCTGACCTCAGAGCGAGGCCCTCCTGACCTCAGAGCGAGCGAGGCCCTCCTGACCTCAGAGCGAGCGAGGCCCTCCTGACCTCAGAGCGAGGCCCTCCTGACCTCAGAGCGAGCGAGGCCCTCCTGACCTCAGAGCGAGGCCCTCCTGACCTCAGAGTGAGTGAGGCCCTCCTGACCTCAGAGCGATCGAGGCCCTCCTGACCTCAGAGCGAGTGAGGCCCTCCTGACCTCAGAGCGAGTGAGGCCCTCCTGACCTCAGAGCGAGGCCCTCCTGACCTCAGAGCGAGGCCCTCCTGACCTCAGAGCGAGCGAGGCCCTCCTGACCTCAGAGCGAGGCCCTCCTGACCTCAGAGCGAGGCCCTCCTG